>NC_083606.1:74651242-74959431 GCF_029168945.1 Cannabis sativa | reverse complement strand
CAATAGGTTGCATTTAAAACTAGGAACATAGAGCACATTTTTCAAAATCAGATCAGGAGTCAAATTAATTGATCCTATGCAATCTATTTTCTTGTGAATTCCAGTAGGAAGAAGGACAGTTTTTAGCTTAGGATTGGGATGGATATCATAAAAAAGAGATAAATCAGGGCACACATGATGTGTAGCACTTGTATCAATGATCCAATCAAAGGCACGAGTTTTAGAACTCATACCAGAAAAGTGAGATACCACAGGTTCTTCATTGACAGCATCTTGTGTAGACTAATCAGCAACCTTCTGAGCTAGCATGGCCATCAATTTTTGGCATTGAGAACTCGATAAACTTGAGATTAATTTCTTTTCACCAGGTGCCTCATCACTTTTCTATTGTTCACCTCCAGTAAAATTAGCAGAAGCAGGCTTCATTGGAGGTCCCTTAGCATTTCTGTTTGGGAATTTTCCATGAAGTTTGTGGCCTGGAGGATATCCAATAATCCTGAAACATCTGTCAACCGTGTGTCCTGACATTCCACAGTTAGTGCAACTGTACTTAGGTCTGAAAGGTTGCACATTTCCAGCAAACTGAGCAGCATCACTCGATACAGACTTATCTCCTTCATTGCAGCTGTTTCCACCATTATTACTGTTGCTATTGGTAAGATTTCTCTGCCTTTCTTCTTGAAAAGCACTAGCATAAGCTTTGCTAACATTAGGTAAAGGATCACGCATAAGAATTTGAGATCTTACCATGCTGTAGGAGTCATTTAATCCAACAAGAAACTCAAGCAACCTATCCTCTTCTTGATATTCTTGAATAATTTTCATAGCACCACAACTACAAACAGGTTGTGGTCTATATTCTCTAATCTGATCCCACAGAGATTTGAGGCGTGCAAAATATGTAGTAACAGTGCTGGACCCCTGTGTGAGACTTTGCATCGTCTTTTTGGCCTCAAAAATCCTAGGAGCATTCTTTTCATTGAATCTTTCATGCAATTCATCCCAAATTTCAGCAGCATTATCATGGTACAAAATGCTGTCTGCTATCTCTCCAGAAATAGCATGAAAAATCCAAGAAATCACAGTGCTATTACACCTGCACCAGCTATCATAGTCCTCATCATCTTCCTCAGGTTGTGGAAGTTTACCATTGACAAACTTGATCTTGTTCCTTGCCACACGAGCAATCATCATCGATCTCCTCCAGGTGTTGTAATTCTCACTCCCTGTGAGAATTTTTGGAACCAAAACAGAACCTGGATTATCACCATTTGACAAAAAATAGGGATTAGAAAGATCATTAGCATTAGTAGATCTTGAGTTTTCACCAAGAACAGACAATCGGTTAGGATCATTCGGATTACTCTCTTGATCACGAGTAACACGAGTTCGAACTCCTCCTCCTCTCGCCATTAACAAACAAGAAGCGGAAGCAACAAAAAAGAAGAAGAAGAAGAAGAATCACCACAGATTCAGCTTTGATACCATATTAGCTGGTAAAACCAGCAGAGAAAACACAGAGGAAACAGAGAGAAAATGAGAGAAAAGAGAGAGAAAATGGAGCTGCTTTATTTGATTAATCTCACGAATGAAAATACAGAAGAGCAAGCTTTATATAGCTGCTAATAACAGAAAGAGAGGACAACTAACAATTACAGCTGGCAGTAACAAACTCTAACTGCTATAACAGCTATAACAGCTACAACAAACAACCAACTAACTGAAAACTAACTAACAGCTTTTGACAATTCTAGATATGGTAAAAATTAAAAGCTTATGGTGAGCATCTATATATCTTGTTGATTCCCTGATCATAGAACTTTATACAATACAATAAATGGATTACAATCAACGATACTTTCTAGATTTTCTAAGCATCAAAGTTCTTTGAAGTTCTGATACAGAGAATAGGGTTATAATTGGGGAGGAAGAAACTATAGGGGTATGAGATTTTGAAGGGTGGGGATCTCGATGCCCTTTTATTCTATAATAAAATATCAAACTGCATTTGCGAATTTGGGAAGGAAAGACAGATTAAGTAAAAGAAAAGAGACATGATCTGCAAATAATCTTGCTCCTTAATCACTGAAATAACATTATAATTTCTATCAATCTAATTTCTTCCAAAATTATTCTATTTATATTTCTTAAAAATTAATATGAATTATGTCACATACTCTGTCAAGATGGAGAAACGCCGAAGGTTATTGTGAAAGAGACATAAAGAGACTGACAGAGAGGTCGGATGAGGGTGAGATGATGATCACACGCAGAGCCAGGTTGTTGTTGTTCGCCTGGGATCGCTTGGTTCTCAATTACTGTAACCCTAAAATTGCTTAAAAATTTAATTTATTTAGTAATATTAATTAAAAGCAATATTTTTATTTTATATTATTAAAAAAAATTAAAAAAAAAACTGACATTTGAAAATGTCATTAATTTTAATGTTTGGTAACATTTTTACAAATGTTATTACTTATATATTTTATTAACATTTTCTAAATACTATTAATATTAATTATTTATAAATTAATGACATTTAAATAAAATGTCAATAAAACATATATTTGCTGGCACTTCAAAACAAATGTTACCAACTTAAAATGTCATTTATTCTTTCTAAGGTGGCATTTTTGATGAAATGTTGCTAAATTACTATTATTATGACATTTTTCTACAAATGTTACAAAATCAAATGTCACTAATTCTAATTTTTGTTGTAGTGAAAGCAAATTTTTACAATTGTTCACTTTATTCGTCAATTTTTATTTTACCATCATTTTAGAAACGACGCAATTCACATATTATCAGCGTTATTTAAAAACAGACGGCCCAATTATCTAGGCACTATTCACGTCGGTCAACGCCAAGAATAGTAGAGTTGACCGACGTGAATAGTGTAATTTGTAGTAGTGATTCTACATATTTAATACAAACATATATTACAACAATCGTATTTTATCTGTTTAGGTCGTGTATTCGACAATTTTGAGCCCTATTTTTATAATACTATGATATTGTAGTAGCAAAATCATTATTACACTAACGTGCAACTTAATTGTACTAAAAATGTTAAATGTGAATGTGCATGTGTAAGAAACTACTTATCAGTATTTTTTTATCAGTGATCGATAATTACTTGTACCTTAATAGTAATATGTAGAGAAATAACTATTAGCAAAATATATTTATGCAATTGTAATGCAACTGTTATGAAATATTAAAAATTAGAACAGTGTTTTCACGTACCTAACTCTATGTACATGTCCCTTTGTGATTTAATATTAACAAAATCACCATTAGAAATTTAGAAAACAAGAAAAATACACCAGGATAAATATTTTACTATAGTATTGATGTAATTTTTTTTGGATTATACTTGAGTTGGATATTGTTTGGGAACTCCTGTTCAACTTTTTGAGATTTATATTTCATGGATCTGAAAAATTGAAGTGAGGATATTAGTTTTATGTGAATTAATAAACTAGATTTCTGGTTGAATTTTAGTTTCGTAATAGTTTTTGGCACTTTTTCATAAATTCGAAATAACCACTGTTTTGATTAATTCCAGTCGTCTTCTCAAGTGAAATCGTCAAAATTAATGGTGGTTCTCTTTCTAATTTTTTTTTGTTTCAGTTGTGTTAGGTTGTTGGGTGGTTCTCTTTCTAAAATTTTTGATTTGTGTAACACTATTAGCAGCGGGATCCGCCCCTAATAATAAATACATCCGCTGCTAATAGTTTTTTAAAATATTTTATTATTAGTGGCAGATTGCACCGCCGATAATAAATATTTCTCCGCTGCTAATACTATATTATTATTATTAATTTAATATTAAAACTACTTAATAGCGGTGGAATCATATATCCGCTGGTAATATTGAGATTATTAGCGGCAGATTTGTCCAACCCCTAATAATTCCGCTAGTAAAAATCATTTTTCTTGAACTTAGGTTGCGCATCAGACGAAGATTTTAATCCCATGAAGCATGGATCGTGGGTTGAATGTGTGTGTAAGAAGTATTTGTATAATTTATTTTATTTGAACTGTAAATTTGTTTATTTGGCCGGCTGAAATTTTTTTTTTGTAATATATGCCCTATATTATTTATATATATAATAAAATTGCATTATTTGGAGAAAGCTTGAGCTTTTGCCTCATTCAATACTGACAAAATAACACAAAATTAAATTAAATTATATATATATTTTTGGTGAATTAGATGAGTATGTATTCATTCCACAACTTATTATGTACAAACTAATAGCACCACTTGGGCCCGAAAAGATTTTTATTTATGCTAACAATTGAACAATTCATTCTCTATCTATAACAAATACTTGTTTTGACAACTGAAAATGAATTCTACTTCTTATTTTTAAAAAATCAAATAATCCTAAGATACAAAATTTCTTTTCTTTTTGATTTTTGTGATTCGAGGAGGAACACTTACACTAGCACTTTAGATTTATAAACTCGATCGTTATATTCTTGTGTAACACTGCTTAACTCTTGTTCAACTCAATGAACTTAACAGCACTTGCACTAGCATTTCAAGATTAAAACATTAATTGGGATAACAATCGTAGCTAAGAGCACAAGGTTGACCAAGTCCACCACAATCACTTTTTTTCACACATCTGTTATCAACACTCAGAGTTCCTTCACAGTATAACCCTAACATATTATATAGATATATTGAACAAGCATATTATTCATGTGAAAGTACCAGTTGGGATACATATCTTATATTTCCACATTATATATATAACAACATGGTTTGACATATATCCTAGTACTATATAAGTACGTAGTGGTACTTTCTTATTACAATTCAAAAACAAACAACACACATACATATATATATATATATATATATATATATAATTATTCATCAACATGAGCTAGTGACAATATTGATGATGATGGTGTAGAAATAGAAGTAGTAGTAGTAGTGGTAGTGGTAGAAGCAGGGGCCAAACATGTTGAACCGGTTGTAGTACCACTACAATGATATGGGTAACAACAATCGTAGTCAAGAGCACAAGGTTGACCAAGTCCACCACAATCAGTTTTTTTCACACATCTGTTATCAACACTCAGAAATCCTTTACAGTATAACCCTTCACAACATCTTTTATTTTGCCAAGGTAAGGCACTGCAGTACTCACCTTCTATATAGCAACGATTACTTGGAACGATAGTAACACTATGTGCTACTCTACTCCCATAGCACAACCCCATATTATTAACCATTGTTAATATCACAGCAAATACTACTATTGACCTCTTCATCATCATCATCATTGTGATTTTCTAGCTATATATATATATATATATGTGTTTCTATGTTTTCTTTTCTTGAAGATATACAAGTGTATTTATAGGAGAAATTAGCTACTAGCTACTATAGAAATAAAGAAATAATGATACAACTACTACTTCGGTGTGTAATTTTAGAGTTAGTGTATAGTGTATAAGTTCATTATATTTAGTTTTAGCTATCTTAAGTTAGTTAATTAATTAGGCCATAACGAGCATTGCAACTTTAATAAATTATCTCAAAAATAAACAAAATGTAACTAAAGGGGAAAATTTACAACTTTATTACTGAAAGTGAGAGACAATTGCTAACTGAAAGTGAGAAATAATTAATTGTGTGGTTAGATTGCTTACATACATGGGTCCATATTCCGTCTATAAACATTGGTAGAGCTATAAAGCACCACAAAGACTATTAAAATTTGGCATTATTATTTTGTTTAATTGGGTGGGAATCAGATCACCAAAATTGGATTAAGAAACTGCAAATATCCCATTAACAAACAAGTGTGAAAAATCAGAAAGTTAATTTGTATGTAATTCAAACAAGTGTGAATAGAATTAGTAGTGAAGTTAGTTTAAAGTTTTCCCATTAACATGTATAAGGAAAATAATTACATCACATAGTAATTTTAGTTAACTAAGCAAGATCTTCTATACCATGTTTTCTCCTCTTACAAATTTAAGTTTTGAGTATATAACACATATCCATAATATGTAATATGGTTACACTACAAAAAACAGCTAATTTTAGAAATAACTTTTTAGTCACAACATAAATTTTTGTGACTAAATGTGACTTTAAGTCACAACAAAATGTAATTGTGACTAAAAATACATTTACTTGCAACAAATTGTAATTTTTATGACTAATACCTTTAGCCACGGAGCTTTTAGTCACAATACATAAAAATGATATTTTATAATTAGTCACAATTTTTTTTTACTTTTAATTATAAATTTTGTTGTGACTAATTTTTTTTGTAGTATTATATTAATTTTAGCCATTAGATCATGATATTTGTGCCCTATGTGTTCAGAGTTATATGGTGTTTTATTCATGTCAATTATTATTTTTCTTTAAACAGAACAGCTTTTTTTTTTTTTTTTTTTTAGGGGCTCAGATTTGTTATCTACTTTTTTATTATTATTTTATTAATAATAACAAACTACCTGTACCTACCTAGTACAATATTATTGATTAAGTATAGCTTGGTGAGGACATGATCACCATTGCAATATTATCATGATATTTTTCTTCTTAATATAAAAAAAAAAAATAGTTTGAAATGGTCCTGCATCAATCATACCATACCAACTACAACATTTATTTCTTACTCTTGCCGACAATAATATATACAAATCATCTATTATAATATATAAAAAAAAATAGTTGATTGGTTCAATTTTTTTAATTTATTATTTTTTTGACATTATTTATTTATTATTGAAAGTCAGATATGACCTCGACTTTGGACCCGAACCCTAGAAATATATCTGACCCCATACTAGGATCACAAACCCCGAACCCCAGACCCACACCTGATTTAAATAAAAGTTGAAAAAAAAAATTAAATTTACAAAGTACCTTTTTATTTTTTGTTTTAAAAATAAAAAACAAAAGTAATTATAAGCATATTTTTATTTTTCAAATACAAAATTTAATTAATATTGATTTTTTAATTTAATTATAAACCAAATGCTTTATAAAAATATAATTTTCATCCAATTTTATCTAATCAGACTCTATTTTAAATTTATGAAAAACAGGTTTGAACGTAGCTCATATTTCATTTTTCTGTCCAAATTCAATTACTTAAAATCTCGACTATTTAAGACACTAACAAAATTTGTATTTATGAAACTGAAAGAAAATTACACTTTTATTAATATTTGGTATTTATACCGCTAAAAAAATCATTTAATTTATACCACTTACAAACTCAAATATGTATAGATGTTTTTGTTTACACACACATAATTTGGCACCTAATTTCTCTCAATCGACACACCATTACCAACGTGGCAATAATATAGGCTTTACCACATATCATACCCACATAAAATAAATAAAATGTGGTCCAACCCAAAACTAAATGTTCATAAAATATAAGAAAAATATTATTATAATAACAGACTCTTTCCCAATAATAATAATAATAATACTAATAAATATTCGAAAAATATTATTCAATTTTTACATATAATATAAATTATTATTTTATATATTAGAACCAATAATCAAATTGATGTAGAAATATATATAAAAAATTAAATTATAGTCCAAAAAATTAATTAAATTAAATTATTACCTTTAACTACCTTAATAAATATAATATGTGTTTCTTTGCTTTCTTTTTTTTTTTTTTAAAGTATATTTAAAATATTATTATTGTTTACTAAAATTTTTAGAAACTCAATATCATAAATTAAGAGGTTAGAAAATAAATAAAGTAACAGAAATAGAGACAGGTGTTTTTACGAATTATTCAACGAGTCAGTTGTATTAGGCTAAATAGCCTTCAAGTATTACACCATGTTCATCGCAAGTTTATGAACCCTAGCTTTTTACTATTGTATTCGAGTAATAAATTTCTCCCCTCTTGCATGAGAGTATGATGCATTTATAGGCTAGGATCCAGGTATGGATATACCCGTGACCTACTAGGGTCTGCATATAAACATGGTCCACGTACTATAATTTAGATTATCGTTATTTGGTACTAGTGGCGTATAGTACTACTTAGATGTGACATCTTGCGATTAGTTAGTGATATTCTATAATAATTTATCAGTTTTACTGTGAATGTAACTTAGGGCCACCAGACACTTGATTTAGTTATACATGTACTATGTTATAGGTAGTATTTGAATTGTATGAATTATTAATAATGCTACCAATATTGGCATGAATAGTACTAGAGTGCTTGAGTTAAGTTGGTATTAAATATGGTTAATTATACTATACGTATAAATCTTCGGACATCAATTTATGAACTGCTAGATGGGTTAGTTTGGATTTATACGGTAATTAAATGGGTGCTTAGTTAGAAATTATTTATTTAATTATGTTGTATTACGGGTGCTTAAACTTTTGAATTTGTTGTTAGACAATTATTGTGGAATATCTTTATATATTAAAAGTGCCTATCTAATGGCATTTCTTGGTTTAACATTCTTGGTTTAACAGAATATACTTAAAAATAAAAGAATATTCTGTTAAATTTAACGATTAGGTTTGATCTGTCGTTAAAAAATAAACCCAATAATTAAACCCAAAAAATTAAACAATCTTTTAAATAAACAATCTTTTAAATATTAATAATCTTTTTAAATTAAAAAAATCATCTTAGCCACATATCTCTCTAACAAACCTATCTGGGAGAATATTAATAATTTTTTTATTTATTTTTTAAAAAATAAAAATATAGATAAAATATCTAGAAAAGATAATATAAAAGAAGATTGATTGTGTTGGCTTAGAGATTTTTGGGCTTGGGCTTAAAAAAATAATTAAAAAAAAAAGATGAAATGGGCTGTAATTAGTATTTACCTTATATGTTTGTGCTTATTTTTAGTTCTATTTTTAATTTTACCACCAAGAGGAGAAGGTTGAAAAATATTAGAATATGAAAATATTATTGGTGCTTATTAGTAATTTGCAAAGAATGTGAAAGTCTATAAATATATAGTTGTGTAGCTATTATTAGATATGAAATGAGATAATAGAACTTTTTTCAATTAGAAGATTAATGTACATTTTACTATTAATAACATACATTATTATAACACAACTATGTTTTACTTACTAAATATACTGACACATATTTTATTTTTATAAAACAAATCGTTCAAATAATTATACTATTTTAATTATTAATTAAAATAAAAAACTAAAAAAATTAATTTGATTTTAAGTAAAGTTTTAATTAATATTAAATTTATTATAATTTAGAATAACGTGATTACAACTAATAATTATGATGAATTGATCATAATAAGCATATCTATCCCACTGTTTATGGCTAATTAGCTAGGATAGTAGTCCTATAGCATATCCTTACAAAGAGTGGAAGAATGATATTTACATTGATCAGTATGGAAAGCTAAGTATGTAAAGACGAGTTTTATGATTTCATTTAATACTTAAAATTGATATTCATTTATAAAGTAATCCTATATTAAATCAAATTAATTATTTTACATACTTATTATTTAACTTATTTTAATTATTCTTACTATTTATAATTATATGTAATATTTCAGACCATTAATTATTTTTTTCGTTTAAAATGTATTGTTTATTTCAACTTATCATTTAAAGTAGAGATATTGTCGATTAAACTACCTGAACTTTATGGTTTGTAACAGTTAACCACAAAAATTGAAATTTTGGCGGCATAACTACCTAAATTTTGCTTCAGTTTTACTCTATCCTTCCGTCCTAAAATCACAGTTAAGTGCACAGTACACGTGGTAAATTTTTAGTGGTTCACGTAATATTAATTTTAAAAAAATAATAATAAATAATTTAAAAATAAAAAGAAAACTATTTAAAAAATTTTAAAAAATAATATTTTTTTTTTTCATTTTTTTTTTATATTTTTCTTTTTCTTTGTGGGGAAAGTATTGAAGAAGGTAGCAAAGGTGGTATTTGGATCTTGAGATATGACCCGAACAGGACCATTGGTGTCTCATTCACGCAACTGAATCAGAAGGAGATAGATTTCCATTTGTGTGCGCCACCAAACTATGAACCTCAATGGCGGGGCAGATTCCTGGGTTGGTTGTCAGTAGGTACTTTGCGCTTGAGAAGTCGGGATTGATCCGGTGGCTGATGCAGTTCGCTAGATTTAGGGAGAGGCTTTTGGCTGACGATTTGTTCTTGCCTAAGGTTGCTATGGAGTGCGGTGTTGGAATGTTCACAAAAGTATACATTTTTAACTTTCTTTTTTCAATCACTGTCATTGTTTTGATTTACATATAAATAATAAACGTGGGTGATCTTGATTTCATTTTCAGCAATAAAGAAGAAGAAAGGGTTCTGTTGAGAAGATTTTTTTCTTTTTAATTTTAAATTATTTATAATTATTTTTTAAAATTCATGTTACCTGGATCACTAAAAATTTGCTACGTGTACAAGAGTGTACACGTGGACAGTCACCGTGACACTTAACTGTAATTTTTAGATGGAGGGGTACATAGCAAAACGGAACCAGGGTTTAGGTAGTTATACCACCAAAATTTTGGTTTTTGTGGTAAACTGTTACAAACCGTAAAATTCAGGTGGTTTAGCCGCCAATATCTCTTTAAAGTAATAGTTATCTTAGAGAAATTTACATGGTATACTAGTTTTTGCTATTTTTTTACAAAAATATTGTCAGGCAGTATTTTTTTATTTTTTCATTGTATTTTTTTTTTATAAATTTCATACTGTAATATATTGTGTTAAGCTTTCATTAATTTTTAGCGATAAAGTATTATTAAAGCGGTAGAATCCTTCAATTACCTGTTTATTAATTAAACAGATCATTTTTAGATTGATATGCTAGCTTAACTAAAAAATTATATACATTAATTATCCAATATTTATTTCAATCACACATTTAACTTGATGGTATAAAGTAGCTGTAACATCATTAACTGTTTCTTTGGTCATCATAGGAGTTTCTTATTAATGATCTATATTGTATTATGTTTAACTTGGCTTTTTATGTTTCTATAGTATTTTGGCATTTATATACAAAGGCTAAAATTAAATAGATTTGGTGTTCATTATTATTACTATTTCCTACATGTTAAATTCGACCCAAGAAGTAGTATCGTCAGTTTTACTTCTTACTATATATCATAAGTTTATTTAATCATCAACGTACTTATAAATTCAAACAATTGGCATTTGGTTGAGAGAAATAAAAATATAAAAATAGGAATGGTAATGGGAATGAGAATAGAAACGGAATATGAAATAAAATTTAAAATGCATAAAAAAAATTGATGAATAAATTATTAATTTTTTTCTCATCATGCATTGGAATGGTCTTTCCTTCCATTTCAAAATGGAATTATCATTCCACCAAAATAATAGAGAAGCCATTCTATTAGAATGACATTCTAACACAATGTTTATTAAAGGGGAATGGGAATCAATTGTATGGGATTCATTCCCATTCATTTGTTTACTAAATTTTGGAATGAGAGAAACTAGTGGGCCCCACACAAATTAAGGAGAAAACAAAAGGGAATTTTACAAAAATACTGCTTTTGGGCCAAAACTTTACAATTATACTGGGACACGGCAAAAACAACATTTTTACTGCCCCAGCCCAATTTCATTACTTTTGTACTGTCCAAGCCCAACAGTATAACATTTATACTGTGAACAGAAAAACACACGGGAAACAACCTTCTTCGTGTGTGGGGAGACGCCGGAGACGGAAATCACCAAGAAAAAACCATTAAATCCGGCAAGAATAAACAAAAGCAGTAAAATCGACGTCAATAAATAATCATGGCAAAACAACAGTAAAACAACACTAAAACAATCAAACAAAACAAAAGAAAAAAATGATTAAAAAAAACAAACAATCTGCTGCACAACCTCAACACCAGATGCAAAATCAACTATGTTTGCAAGTCTATTCCTAGAAAATTATAAAAAAAAAAAAAACTACTAAAACAACACTGAAACAACACAAAAACAAATGAAGCAAATATAACTACTTAGAAAAATATAAAAGAAACACACACCTCAAAACTCTCTTGTAAGTGAGCTCGTCAAATATATTTATAGGAGAACCAAAAGAAAAAAACCACAAAAATAGCCAAAGAGAACGAAGAAGAAATGTATTTATAGCCTCCATCTTCCACACTCACAGACATAACCATCACAACAACACGAGAACACCCAGAAAATACCTATTAATTCCAGCGAGATGGAGCAAGGGCAGTGAAATCGGCATCAAATAAATAAATCATGAAAAACAACAGTAAAACAATACTAAAACAATACTAAAACAAAAAAAACAATAAAAAAGAAATGATCAAAAATTAACTATGTTGTGCACATCCTCAATACTAAATGCACTATATTTACAAGAAAAGTTCTAGAAAATTAGAACAAAAAAAAAAACACACTAACTCTTATATCTTAAAAAAAAAACATAACTAAGAACTTAAAAAAATTAAAAAAAAAAAAAAAGAAGAAGAAAAAAAAAGAAGATGAAGAAGAAGAACTAAGAACTATCACCATTATGGTCTTCCTTCCCCTCATCATCTCAGCCATGAATTATCTATTCTGTGTCTTTGCAGCCGGTGTTCTAAGTTTCTTTCTTTTCCTTCAATATATTTTTTTTTTTGAATGGTTCCTTCAATATAATTAAGTATATATAATAGTAGAGTTGGACATCATATATATATATATGTTGATAGGAGAGGAGATGTACGTGGCAAGCATGCATGAACTGATTTGTCACATCTCACATCTCACATCTCACATCTCTACATATATATAATAGTAGAGGGTTAGCTTTATTGAGTAGTGTGTGTGAGAGTTGTCACATCTCACATCCAAATCAATCATTTTAATAAAACAAAAAAATTTAAATTTTGAAGTGGGGAGACACAACTACCCATTATTTCTTATTTTATTATTATTATTATAAAATATTTTGGAAAAATGAAGCAATGAAGCAATTGGTAATGAATTATGTACTCTGGAATCCGAAGAAAATAACCAAACACAGCTAAAGTTTCAAGGCAGTAAACTGCCAAAAAAAAAAAACAGTACAAATGTTGTTTCCAGCGTGGCACAGTATAAATGTAATAAAATGGAAAAAATCAGTAGTGGGTGTAAATTTCCCAAACAAAAGGAAAGGTTCTCCCATTTTCATAAGAAATGTCTTTCCCTTTCCTTAACTTACTTTATATTAATTATATTTTTATTATTTAAAAATAAAAAAGACAAATATGCCCTTCAAAAATATATAAATAAAAAATAACTACATGTTCTAATAATGAAAATTTAGTCAAATTAAGTCATTCCGATTACCTATCCTGATTATGTAAACAAAATAAAATGATTCTGATTTCCTTTCCGGTCAGTTTAGTAAACAACAAAATAAAATATTGTTTCCGATTATTTTATATTTTAACCTGATTGATTTCTTCCATTGATTATTCTGATTCCAATTACAGTTTAGTAAACGTGCCAAACGCCACCTAAGTTTACAATATTAGAATCGTAACTATGCTGTATTAAAACATTTTAGCTGCTATCTGTTTTTCTTCATTCATATCACATGTTAGTTTGCTATGACCAATCATATTTATTTTAGATGTAATCAACTTTTGTAACCAATAACTGAGTTGAGATTTTAGTGCATAAGTTGTGTGTTTAGTATGTGTTTATTTATGTGTATGTTATTACTTCTTATTAATATAAATTAAGTGTCGTATTCTCTTAATTAATATATATATATATATAATTATAATAATATGTAAGTATTAAATTTTAATTTTTATCATATGTATAGTGTATTTGGTATTGATTGAAGCGTGCAAAGTTAGTTTGCTTCGTATTGTAAAAGGTAATTATTAAAATTTTAATAATATTTACTTAGAAGAGTTTGAATATCTTAGATATTTATCTGTAGTGAAGTAGGTTCTGCAAATAAATATACTGTAATTCGATAAGTTGCAAATATTTTTATGCTTAAATGTTTTTGTGATTATTTTGCATTCGTGTTGGTTGTTTGTAATTATTATCTTAGATATTAAACTTGATTTAATATACACTACAAAAAATCTTACTTTTAGTCACAATAAAATTTGTGACGAAAAGTAAAAAAGTTATGACTAATTATAAATTATTATTCCTATGTTGTGACTAAAAGGTCTGTGACTAAAGGTATTAGTCACAAAAATTACAATTTGTTGTGAGTAAATGTATTTTTAGTCACAAAACTGTTGTGACTAAAACTAAACTAGTGACAACTTGTAACTAAATACTATATGTTTTAGTCGCAAGTAACATTTTGTTGTTACTAAAAGTCACATTTAGTCACAAAAAATTATGTTGTGACTAAAAAATTATCACTAAAAATAGCAGTATTTTGTAGTGATAGTTAATTTTTAGAATTTTCTTGTTGGTACCAAAATTTTTAGACTATTCTTACAATTACTAAAGTGTCTAGAGTTTTCTTGTTTGCTTAAGTACTCTTGAATTTTTTAGAATTATCTTTCACTTGTGTTAGTAGAGGAAATTATGTATAACAATGTAGAAGCTAGTCATTTAATAATATTTCTAGATTAGTCCATATATAGAGTCCTATAAATAGAGACATAATTCTATCATTTTGTACCAAGTCACAAATCACACAAGGTGAGATATAAAATATATAGCTTCTTCCATTCAAGTATTCTCTCCAAAGTTCTTATTTTCCAACAGGTTTGAAAAGCCCTCTAAATTCTTCTAAAAATTAAAGTACCTAAAACGCTTTTGGGCTCCCTAAATTTCTGGATAAATAGATAAGGCTATGATCAAAGTTCCAAAAAAAAAAAGGGTAACTTCAACAGTGTTAAAAATGGGTAACCAAGAAGAATTAGCAAAAACTTGATCTAGATTTGCATAATTTCTTTATTGGCCATCTTGCTTATTGCAACCAAGAAAAGAAGTTCCTATTGTACTTAACATCTTCTAAACCACATTTACTAACACAGTTTTGAAAAGGAGCCATCTTATTTACATTTCCTCCATAATTGAATCTTTCCTCCACTACAAAAAACTGCAACTTTTAGTGATAATTTTTTAGTCACAACATAATTTTTTTGTGACTAAAAGTGATATTTAGTCACAACAAAATGTTACTTCTAACTAAAATATAGTATTTAGTTACAAGTAGTCAATAATTTAGTTTTAGTCACAACAAGTATTGTGACTAAAAATACATTTACTCACAACAAATTGTAATTTTTGTGACTAATATATATTTAGTCACGGACCTTTTAGTCACAACATAGGAATAATAATTTATAATTAGTCACAATTTTTTCACTTTTAGTCACAATTGCTGCGACTAAAATTAAAATTTTTTGTAGTGGTCAACAGATCATAGAAAAGAATTTATTACTCATAGTAATATTCCCCAAATCCTTCCATAGAACTTGCCTCCCCCTTTGTTGTCATTGAAGGCATACACTATATATAGTTACAACAAACTTATCACATGTTTTTAGTTTAATAAGACAATGAACCCATTGACTTACTCCTCCCTTGATATCACAATCAAAATAACTACCGAGGTTCTGAGCAATAATGATTCTTCAGTTAGGGTGAAACACCATTCTTGAAACATATTAAGGTATAAATCCCTCATTCGAGAGACTTTAACCTTTTTTTCGAGAAGATCAACAAACAATCTTATTGTTTATCATTCTCGTGATATCTTTTTGCTAATTGTTGGTTTTGTTGATCCCCTGAACATTCTAAAAGAACAACCTATCCATTTATAGTAGAGGACCTCCCTCTTCATCAATAATGGACCTCGTCTCACACAAAATATCTCCAACTTGAACCTCACTCACAAAAATTTCCTCCAAAACATCAAAAGTGTTGCGAACATTTGACCTTGGAAGGTGAGGCAATACTCACTTTTTAATCCTTAACAGCCTAAACTTGTTCATCTATAGTACTTTACTGTTTTAGCAACAGGAGCCTTAGTATCATTCCCATCGACATTTTTTTTACGAATCAAGTATGTTTATTGCTCAAAAACTTTTTTTGTAGAATCTAATAGCATTCGCCAAATGAGGAGAATCTAAATATCTATAAAACTTTACAAGGTATCAAACCATTCTTTTTCACTGACCATATACATGTAATTCTCTTTTTCACTATGTTTTTCACTTTGACAATCACAATATCTACATTTGTATAAGAATTCTGCCATAAAATTGTGTTTCTTCTGCGCCATATTTCATAATAAACAAGGGCTGCAATGACAGCAGCAAAAATTAATCTCTTCACCTTGCTTATTTTTGCCTTTCTTACCATACAATTCTTTCTAAGGAAGTGGCAGCCATTCTCAAATTCAGCCATGAATTAATCTTTTCCAAGAATTCCAAGGAGAAAGAGCACTCAAAAAATAGATGTGCCACAGTCTCATCTTCAATGTTGCTGAGAAAATATTTAGAATTCTCAAGTTCCTTATACTGTAATATGTCTTTTGTTTTGATTCTATTAAGCATAGATAGCCAAAAAATAAAACTATGCTTGGGTGTGTTTTATCTGTTCCAAACAATTGAATCCCATTCAACTTTAATTGCAATAGGTCGAATAGCTTTATTAAATCCATCAGCCACTTTGTACCTGTCATTTGGCACTTGGGTCCCAACATTGACATTAGCTTCAATTTTTTTTTTTTTTTCAAGTGATCAACCACTTTCACCATTATGCAAACATCTTTAGTATGCATGCCCAATACTTTTACAAATCTCATATATAGAAATAATTAATAATAAAAACAAACAAATTAATCCTTTGATCGTCGATCGTACTTAGATAATTTCATTACGCAAACATGCATGCATAATAAACACGTACATTATATAAAGAAATAAGTAAAATAAAAAACAAATTAATAAGAAATATTAGTCATTTCTTATTAATATTTTATTTATTAATTAAAAAAAAAGACAGTCCTAGTGCATAAAGTTGAAATGCAAGATATGCATTTCGATTTCGATTTTAAACTAAATGATTTTAATAAGTTGCAGTTGAAATATGACGATCATCATCGCTAATTTCAACTGTAACATTATTATTATCGATACTATTAGGTGCGAGACATGTCCCTTCTCCATAACCCGATGTATCAACACTGCACTTATTGGGGTAACAACATGGAGTTGGTTGAAAAGAACCAGAAAAGCATTTCCCACCAACATTAGGTTGACAATTCGGAGCAGCTTCGCATACAGAACTCTCACCGATTAGGGGACCTCCACAAAACAGTCCTTCACAACAATACTTCCCTTGTGTCCAATGACAAAATTCACCGGGCGTCCTACAACGAAGTCCATCACCGAAGGAGCACCCCACAAGTACAGCCATAATAACCATTATTAATATCATCTTTTTCTTCATCGTCATCTTCAAGTAGCTTAATATGTAATCTAAAGTTTCTTTGCTTTAGTTATTTTGTATAAATTTGTTCCAAACATTTTATATATTTATAGTAGAGAAAAGAAGATGAAGTTATACAGCTATTACTTTAATTAATGATAATAAAAAAAGTAATAATTACTTTCCAACTGTCTGATGGTGTCGAAATTAATTAATCTACAACTACAATTTTTTTTCTTTATTTAATTAATTTTTCAGTCATATACCTAACAAATTTTTTAGTATTTTTTTTATATATATAAGTAAAATTGACAATTATTATTAAAATAAAGTCAGCACAAAAAAATATACTTTTAGTCACTACAAAATAATTTGTGATTAAAAGTAAAAAAATTGTGATTAATTATAAATTATTATTCTTATGAGGTCCGTGGCTAAAGGTATTAGTCACAAAAATTACAATTTTTTGTGACTAAAACTAAATTACTGACAACTTATAACTAAATACTATGTTTTAGTCACAAGTAATATTTTGTTGTGACTAAAAGTCACATTTAGTCAGAAAAAAATTATATTGTAACTAAAAAGTTGTCACTAAAAGTAGCAGTTTTTTGTAGTGAGTAGACACTTGCTTTGATAGTTAAGCTTATTCATACACTGTGTAAGTTCGTGTTGTGCTAGCCCAATTCATATTTATCTGTACTTTTTAAAAAATAGGTTGTGCCGTATTGTGCTACAAAAAAAATATGGATCATGTCGTGTTGTGCTAACATTTTTAAATGATGATAGGTCTGGCACAGCCTGTAGGCCCAGTATTTTTATGCCGTACTCGAATTCGTGTAGTGCTTTGCTCATGCCATCTCATATTTCTTAAATATGCCAGTCTATTTTTGTATCCGAGCTTAAATTCGTGCGATATACTTTCTTATATTTTTTTACAATTACTAAATTATATTTATATTTTATAGCTTTAGTTATATTTATATAATTTTTTAACTATATTTTACATATAATCATACGAAAAAATTTATTAACATCATTAGAATTTGAATACTTAATTATAAATACTCAAAATTTTATATCACACCTTATAAATAAATTAATATATAATCTCAAATTTTCATATATTAATAGTTTTAATTATAAAATTATTATATTCAATATTATATTTAAGTTTTATTATATAATTGGTAAATTCATATCTTATTATAATTATTATATTATTATTAATTACAAAATTTTTTAATATGTCGTGTTGTGTTTTTCGGATTTGTCCCATGTCGTGTTTTTCGAGCTAGTCATGGTTATGTGTCGTGTCTTTTGTGCTTCTCGTGTTGTGTGCTCAAAGACATATTTTTTATATCGTGTCGTGCCAATTTGTAACATCGTACCATGTCGTACCCAAACCTTTATATTTTTTTTGGTACCTATAGTCGTGCTCGTGCCTTCCAAGTTCGTTCCGTGTCAAAAAACCCAACTCATATTTACAATACTATTCATACATAAATCAATATTTTTTATATATATTTTGAAAAAGGAAGATTTCATTTTCTGTACCATTAGTAATTTTCATCTTAATTATATCCTTTTTTATTTTTAATACATTATTAAATTAAAATGAAAGTGAGAAAATAATTGTACTGGTGGCCTTTTAGGGACCAACATCAACATATATTAATTACTGACAAAGACTAATTAGATCTATCCACATTCCACCCATGCATATATAATTTCATCTATTATTAATTAATCCGAACCCTATCTATTGTTTGTGTTGAAAATTAATAGTACTAAAACAAATTATTAAAAATGAAAATGACAGAGATAGTAATTGTGGTGGCCTTTTAGGGACCAACATTAACATGCATATTAATTACTATTATTAATTACTGACAAACACTAATTTGATATCCACATTCCACCACCCATGCAGATTATTTTCTTAATTTTTAACAAAAGAAAAATAAAACTTCATTAAGCAATCAAATCGGTCATCATTATATATGAATGAATGTCTCTAAAAGAGCATTACTCGCTCGAATAATTATTTAATAAACTTTAAGGAAATATGTCTATTTAGCTCAGCAAATAACCTCTTACAGTTATCAATAATATATATAGGATAACATAACAGTGAAACTCTTGATAGCTTGAACAATTATAAAACAATCTGTTTCTAGATCAACTTTTCTCCACTGTTGGTTCTTATTAATTAAGAGAATTGCTATAAAAAGACACTATATTAGTGCCTAGCATCCTTCTCAGTGTCATGCCACTATTAGTGTAATTAAGTGTCGGGACTCAATAATATTAAGAAACTATTTTTTAAGAAATATCGCTAACCAATCATAGGGTGTCACTTATAGAAAATGTTAGGTACTGATGTTCAATAACAACACTCATTAATTAATGAGAACCCTATATCTATTGTTGTAAATTAATTCTAAATTTTATGAGAACCCTATATCTATTTTTGTAAATTAATTCTAAATTTTTTGTTCTTTAGGTAAAATATATCATTTTTACATTGTATATTTTATAAGAGCATTGTTATTAGATATTATTGGTATTGAATATTACCTAATGGCGTGTTAGAGATTTTATAACAATGGAAGAAAATCAAGATTTATTACAACTCTATTGTAAAATAATACAAGGACTAAAATAAGAGATTGATTAAATATATGTTACAATACATATATATACACTATATATATTACATATATATATATGAAATGTAGAAGAGAAGATTACAACACATGTAATATAATATATGTATATATATAACAAGAGAATAATATATATATATATAAACACTCACTCACAACCTTGAGTGTAGATTAGTGGGGATCACCATGACTTGAACAAGGTATTACACCTTTGTCCAAAAGCTTATTTCCCCCTATCTCTAAGCACTAAGGGAACTCTCTAGGAAATAGCTTTGGGAATTATCAAGCCTTTTAGGGTTTTCTAGCAAAGTGCTTTCTTGATAGAAAACTTCATCTCACTCAAATGAGCACCAAAGACCTCCTTTTATAATGTATAGGTGATCACTTAGAATTCAAAATACACAACACTTATTTCTCTCATATAAATGAGTATTAATATAGTTTGTAACAACTATATTTCATACCATTTGAATCCTATCATCAAATTGTGTAACAACCCTTTTATTACACTAATAATGTGTGATCAACACATGAGTTACAAGTGACAACAAATTGTAACTCCTCTTCAAGTAACAACATGTAGGTTACAAAAGTGTAGGTTATAAAATCATAGGTTACACATTTATTTACCATACACTTAATATATATTATTCACATAATATTATATATTACCACATTTTAATCTACATATTATTATATTAAAAATAATATAACAATCCCCCACTAGATTAAAATGTGTGACACACTTGTAACACACTTGTAACATTTATTTAATCAATCAAAATATTATATCAAAATATAACATTCCCCCACTTTGATTGACTAAATACACACTTTTAAGAAGTCTTGCTTAGGTGCATTAGATAAAATGTCTTTCGACTTGAATTTTATTTTAGTGTAATTACCACAAAGTTTGATGAAATTTTGGTTGCCGTAGCATTGAACCATTATTCCTTTAATACAAACCGGTGATAACACACACACCCTCGCTAATGCTCACTTGAGACCGCATGTCTCGCTCTTGCACCGTTAATGGCCATGTGCAAAATTCTAATTCATGGACTCTCTAGAGAATAACTCCCAATTCTCATAAGAGGCGGCACCACCTCTAGTCCATATAGGTGGAGTTTTAGTGTCTCATCACTCTTTAGACACTTCTTAAGCTTAAGTGAGTTTTCTTAAGATTAAGCTCCATTAAAAAACCTTTCGATTTTAACCCTCAATTTTCACAACATGTACTCATTCATAGGTGGGACAATTGAGTACCATATTCACTCTATTGACTTGTTATTACCTATTGAACTTAAGACTAGATGTTTACTAGTGTTAAGATAGGTTACCATCAATGAGAGAAACACTAAGGGAGTTTAGGTCCCATCCCTCGAAAATTCATGCTTTAATCTTGTACGGAGATTAAGCGATTTGTTATAACCTCTCACTATTGATTCCATGTGAATCATGCATGCCAAAATATAGTGTTCACTTTGTGACCACTTTTCTCCTTAAGTACTTAAGCTTTGAAAATTCAATCATAAAAGATTAATTTTCACACAACTCAAATTCTCAATAATTTTGATACCAAGCATATCAAAATTAAACACTAATTTAGACACCAGACATGTCTAAATTATACTTTATTTTAAGACACCAAGCATGTCTTAAATTTTTCACATTGGAGTATTACCCCCACACTTTCAAATTTCACTATCAAGATAATATCTTGATTTTTAAAAATATAGAAGACCATTTTGTCTCTATAACTCTTTTAATTAATTTCCTTCTTGAAATTATTTTCACTTAACTTTGACACCAAAATATGTCAAAATTTTAGCTATACACATAGCCAAATTTAATTTAGAATTTGAATTCAAAATCAAATAAATTAATCAATAATGTCTCAACACATTTTGATTAAATTTTTGGCTCACCCCCACATTTTTACCATAAAGTGTATATAAAATATCACTTTTGTCCATTTTCCTCTTCAAATGACTCTTTAAGGCCACTTTAAAGATACCATTTGACATTTTTAGTTTTCTTAACAAAACTAAAATATCAAACTCACATCACCACTTACAAAATAATGTGATTATTTTTACTCATAATTTTAAGGTTATCTCCTCATTGAGATTAGCCCAAAATTATACCAAGGTTAACAAAATTCTCATCAATTTTGTTCACCACTTTGATTATTTAAGATTCAAAATTGCTTCTCCAATTTTGTTATCTTTTCACTATTTTTGAATCCACATTGATTCATTTTATTTTGAGTCCAAAATTGCTCTTCCAATTTATGGCTCATTTCACAAGTTTGGATCCACTTTTGATCCATTTGTTCTTGCTATGACAAGACAATTCTCATGAGTGTAACTCTCATAGTTTACTTTTATTTATCTCATAATATGAGATGATTATCTCTTATAATCCAATAAAAGATGTAACTTCTCAAAAGCCATCTTTTATTATCTCATAAGTGAGATGTTCACCACCAAATTGAATAAAAATTCAAAATATTCTTCATTCACAAAATAAATGATAATAATTCTCACAATAATAATAAACACTATTTTATTACTATCAACATTATTATCATGCTATGTAACTCATATATTAATATAATATGTATGTTACTAATCAACATCTCATATGTAACATACACATAAGATCAATATTAAATTCACAATATATATGTTACATATCTCATATATATATATATAACATATATACTATAATATACATATATATCATATACACATAATATATACATTAATTACACAACTATTTATGTTACATACCTCACACATATATAACATATATATACACATTAATATACATGATATATATTATATACACATATATAACATATATTATGTATGCATGTATCATATAAATACATAAAAATAATTATTTCTACATATTTAATCTCACTAATATATATTATATCACATGCGCTCTATATATATAATATATATTACTCATATATATACATGTTATATATTATATATTTCACATATATACATAAAATAACATGATATAAATTTTAAGTATCATATATATAATATGATATAAACACATGATCACATATATATCACATATATATAACTCATATATATCATATATATTATCACATTATATACTACCATGCTCACCCATGAATGATTTTCACATAAAATCTCTTATCCTTGTATTCTCACAATCTTGATTTATATCTCCTCTTCCATTGAAAAGGGATAAGCTTTTGATTGTTAGAGATTTTATAACAATGGAAGAAAATCAAGATTTATTACAACTCTATTGTAAAATAATACAAGGACTAAAATAAGAGATTGATTAAATATATGTTACAATACATATATATACACTATATATATTACATATATATATATGAAATGTAGAAGAGAAGATTACAACACATGTAATATAATATATGTATATATATAACAAGAGAATAATATATATATATATAAACACTCACTCACAACCTTGAGTGTAGATTAGTGGGGATCACCATGACTTGAACAAGGTATTACACCTTTGTCCAAAAGCTTATTTCCCCCTATCTCTAAGCACTAAGGGAACTCTCTAGGAAATAGCTTTGGGAATTATCAAGCCTTTTAGGGTTTTCTAGCAAAGTGCTTTCTTGATAGAAAACTTCATCTCACTCAAATGAGCACCAAAGACCTCCTTTTATAATGTATAGGTGATCACTTAGAATTCAAAATACACAACACTTATTTCTCTCATATAAATGAGTATTAATATAGTTTGTAACAACTATATTTCATACCATTTGAATCCTATCATCAAATTGTGTAACAACCCTTTTATTACACTAATAATGTGTGATCAACACATGAGTTACAAGTGACAACAAATTGTAACTCCTCTTCAAGTAACAACATGTAGGTTACAAAAGTGTAGGTTATAAAATCATAGGTTACACATTTATTTACCATACACTTAATATATATTATTCACATAATATTATATATTACCACATTTTAATCTACATATTATTATATTAAAAATAATATAACATGGCGCCTTATAATTAGTTAGCTAAATTATATGCATTAAATTATATACGTATGGACTTGATATTTAATTAGACCAATAGTAATATTATACCTTGGAAGGTACTAACTTTTTTTAAAAAAAAAAAAATTATAATAAATATTTTGCATCGATTTTAGTCTTTCTCATCTGTTTTAGCTTGGATGAGTGTTTTTTGGTACAAAAAATAATACTTAAAAAAATTTGATTAGATGACGATAAAAATAAAGTTATGCTTGTAATAAAATATTTAAATATTATTTTTCGACATTCTAAATAATTACTATGTATATGATTATGAAAAAATATTAAACTAAAAAGCCAGGAGGTGTAGTATATATAATTCTAATATAATAAAAATACACTTTTTTTTCTTTGGAAAATTTATTTGTTCTTTATAAGTTTTTTCTCTCTTCTTAAAGTGTGACTAAGAACCATTTCATTATTTATGTCAATTAAGTTGATGACAATTATGTATGTATTGGTTCTATGTCAGAAGTGTAGTAAAGTGTGTCCCCCACTACTGAATTATTAGTTATTGAATTTAATTGTCTATAATAGTGTTGTAAAGCTCTTTTTTTTTTTTTTTTGGAAGAAAAACCCCAAAACTCCACCCTAAAGAGCAAGAGATCTGAAAATGAGAAAGAGAGAGATATTATTGAAAATTCATGACATCAACCAGTAGCTTCATCTCATTAGGTGATAAAATTCTTGCTCGACTAAATTATGGAAATTATTATATCATTTTGAGAAATTTTAAGAAAAGAAAGGTAACTTTAAAGAAATAACTTAAATCAAAAAATTTATGTTAGTTCTACCAAAAATTTTAGCAGTATAATAACTATAAACCGGACGTTTCTAAAAAAAATTAAGTATACTATTAATAACATATAACATTCCAGAACAATACAAAAACAAATTTTACCCATCCGACCACGTACAATACACTTATTCACAGAACCTACTTCACTACAGATGAATATTTAAGATATTCAAAGTTAGTGAATGTATACATCTAGCTAACTAAACCAATCAACACTTGCCAAAAATCATGCTCCCCCTCCGGTTAAGATCCTTCTTGCACTACTACAAAAATAAGTATTAGCGACGATCCTAAAAATACTTTTTCTAGGGGAACAAGCACTAAATAAATTAATCAACTGTTTAAAATTGTTGGGAAAAAATTGGGTATTCCTGAAGATTTTAAACTATCAGGATGTATAGACGACGATTTTTAAGTAAACTTGTTTTTGTTTAAAAAAAATGGGAACTACCAACGGTTTTAAACTGTCGGCAAATCCCTGCTTAAAATTAACGGGTTTCGGATCTAAAATTTCATTTTCCCTGCATCTTAAATTTTAAAATTTCATTTCTCCCCATATCTAAATTTTAAAATTTCATTTCTCCGGATCATAAATTTTATTTTCTGCCTCTTAAGATATAAACCCCCCAAGAAAAAAAAATAGATTTTATTTTTTCAAAGTCAATTGTAAATTTATTTCATTTCACTTGCTCTCTCTCCTCTGCGAGCACTAGCCAAACCATCTCTCTCTCTCTCTCTCTCTCTCTCTCTCTCTCTCTCTCTCTCTCTCTCTCTCTCTCTCTCTCTCTCTCTCTCTCTCTCTCTCTCTCTCTCTTATGGCAACAAAAAGGTAAGCATAACATTCTTTTATTTATTTTTTAAATTTCTATTAGCCATGATTTGGTTTGTTGATCTTGATATTTGTGTGTGCAAAAGAAATTCAAAGTTTGAAATCCGAAAAAAGTTTTGAGGACTGTTAAGGAAAAAGTAATCCAAAGCTTGGAAAAGAAAGTTTCGAGGAGGATGAAGACGACCACAATAGTGACGGTAGAGGATCAGGATGAAGCTTGAAAAGGTTTTGGAGTGGCTGTGACATATGCGAGAAGTGATTTCGAGGAGGATGAAGACGATAGTTTTTTTTTTAATGGAATCCATTGATGGTATAAAATCGTCAGCTATACTATAGTCGATGGTTTTAAACTGTCACCTATAGCCAACGGTTTTAAATCGTTGAAAATGCTTGATTGGCAACTATTTTGAACTGTCGCCTATTCCACTCATTTTACGACGTCGAATAGGCAACAGTTATAGAAATTAATTGGAATACTTTACCTGACTGTTTAAAACTGTCGGCAAAAACCAATTTTTTAGCAGTGATGCTTAACTTCAAAGCCAAAAAACAAACGCAAATAATAATAAAAAAAAATTGTTTCTAGTTACCAAATTTATGTAACTAGTTATCTAACTAGTTACTAGTTAGAACACACTTGACAAAAATATATATTTATATATATTCATTACACATATACTAAATTCATATACATGCATATATATACACTAAACAAAAAACATAAATAATACATGTATATCAAATATATAGAAAATGGATAAAAAAGTTCATGTCTATTGACATGGTTTCTTTAGTTTCTTTGTCATAAGTTGGGTGGTTTTGTGAGTTCTTGATCGTATGTATTGTTGGTTTTGTTTGTGAGGCTTTGTCAGAATTAGTGTTTTTGTGTTGGGTTTGGTGTGGGTACTGGTTCTGCTGATCAGGATGGCGTCGTCCAGTCGAAACCCCGAAGCAATGGAGGAGGACACTTTACGATTTCGGATTGAGGAAGAAGACTTAGAAGCAGTTCTGGTTTCAACGGGTGATGGGGAAGAAGGAATAGATGACCGGTGGTGCTTGGTTGGCAAATTCCTATCAAATCGAGTTATTGATTTTGAAAAAATACAGAACATACTCGCTTCTTTATGGCAACCAGGGATGGGGATGTTCGTTAAACAATTGGATACTAATCGATTTTTATTCCAATTCTATCACGAAGTTGATATCCAACGCGTGATCAATGGAAGTCCTTGGACTTATGATCGAATGCAATTGATAATTGAAAGGCTTAATGTTGGTGGAGATCCAAAGTCACTACCTTTGAATACTTTGGATATTTGGGTTCAATTACACAATGTGGAACCAGGTTTCATGACCGAAACTACTCTCCGAAAAGTTGGGAATACAATGGGAAAATACTTGGAATCTGATCCTAAGAATTTCATTGGAGTATGGAGGGATTATCTTAGGATGAGGATCACTCTCAATATTGAAAAACCATTACGCAGGCGTTTGAAGATCACAAAGGATGATGGGACTTGGTTTTGGATAAATTTTAAATACGAGAGGACTCCTACATTCTGTTTTATCTGTGGCATAATAGACCATTCAGACAAATACTGTCCCAAATTGTTTAATCAGCCGATTGATCAGATAGCAAAACCGTATGGTGAATTCATGAAAGCTTTACCTCCACAAAACCACAAGAATGTTGGCTCACGGTGGCTTCGAACCAAAGGTTGGACTCCGACAGTGGCGATGGCAGCTCCGGCAGCTGGGAATGGAGAATCCTCATCAGTCAATG
This sequence comes from Cannabis sativa, assembly GCF_029168945.1. Taxonomy (NCBI): domain Eukaryota; kingdom Viridiplantae; phylum Streptophyta; class Magnoliopsida; order Rosales; family Cannabaceae; genus Cannabis; species Cannabis sativa. Next base: position 74,931,828 of record NC_083606.1, on the reverse strand, counting down.
CTGAAGATTTTTCAGCACCAAATCCGGCCGTGAATGTGGCAGCAGTTCAAGGTAATAATTATGCTAATTTGGGGGGATTTAATGAAGATAGTCGGTCTGTTGTAAGAGGAAATCAAGGGAGAGAAATTGTTCAAAATAAGGAAAGTGATATCATTATTTATCATGATAATCCTATGCTCTATGATAGTAAAAAACGAAAGGTGGAAAATGAGCATAAAGGAGGGAATGCTGATGTGGAAAAAACAATGGGAAATATTTCAAAAAACTTATCTTTGGCAGGCCTTGGCAATGGGGCTCGCCAATCATTATGAAACTCTTGAGTTGGAACTGTCGTGGGCTTGGGCCAACACGAAATATTCAGTTCCTAAAAAGTCTGGTTACTCAGAAACGGCCCAAAGTTGTGTTTTTATGTGAAACGTTGTGTAAAAAGAAAAAGGTGGACCAAGTTAGTAGAGTATTAGACTTTGAAGGGTGCTTTGTAGTTGAATCCATTGGAAGAAGTGGGGGTTTAGCTCTTTTATGGAAGAACCAAGATGAAGTTTCGGTTGACTCTTTTTCTGAGAATCATATTGACAGTACGGTGATGTTTGAAGGACAACGAGAGTTTAGATTTACCGGATTGTATGGTGAGCCTAATAGAAGTCTAAGGCAAAAAACTTGGGATCTTTTACGAACTCTCCATGGTCGGTCAACTCTTCCTTGGTGTCTTATGGGAGACTTTAATAATGTGCTTAGTCAATCGGAGAAGCGTGGAGGGAACCCATACCCCTCTTGGTTGATTGAAGGTTTCAATGAAGCCGTTACGTTATGTGGGTTACGCGATTTGGAGTTACTTGGGCATCCATTTACATGGGAGAAAAGCAGAGACTCACCTAACTGGATTGAAGCGCGTCTGGATAGAGCTCTAGTAAGTCAAACTTGGTTAAACATGTTTCCTTCGGCTAAACTTTTCAATTTAGAAGTCTCTCCTTCGGACCATTGTCCTTTGTTGTTGGAAGTTCAAGTGGGGAATATTCATGACCATGTTAAGATTTTTAAGTTTGAGAATTGTTGGACAAGTCATAAAGGTTGTGAGGATATCATTCAAGGGTGCTGGGATAGGATGAGGGGTTTCGATATTGAAGAAAAAATTTCAGAGTGTGGCCGATTGTTGCAACAGTGGGGAAAAGATGTATTTGGGAACTTCTCAACTCGCATCAAGCAATGCAATCAGGAGGTTAAAAGATTAAAAAGTAGAAGGGACGAAGAAGGAAAAAAGCTTTTCTATGATGCTAAAAAGGAGTTGTTTGCTGTGTTGAATCAAAGAGAAATCTTTTGGAAACAAAGATCAAAACAATTGTGGTTAAAAGAGGGAGATCAGAATAGCAAGTTTTTTCATTCAAAGTCGTCTTCAAGAAGAAGGAATAACCAGATTTTTTGTCTTAAAGATGTCAATGGGAACTCTCGGCATTGGGGCAATGGTTTGGATAATGTACTGCTTGAATTCTACACCAACTTGTTCACTGCTGTTACGTCTACCTGGGATGAAGTTTTGGATTGTGTGACCCCTACGGTTCGTGCTGAGCACAATGAACTCCTTCTTCGGGCGTTTGAAGATCAAGAGATAAAAGAAGCTGTGTTTCAGATGCATCCTGACAAATCACGCGACACTGGATGGTATGAATCCTAAATTTTTTCAAAAATATTGGTCCATCGTGGGAAATGATGTGATTCTTACTGTGAGGAATTTTTTTACTAATGAGTACATGCCAAATGGAATGAATGATACCAATATAGTCTTAATCCCAAAGAAGAAAAAGCCAGAGCAGATAAGTGAGTTGCGGCCTATATCTCTTTGCAATGTTATTGCTAAGATCATCACCAAAGTTCTTGCCAATAGAATGAAGAGTTTGTTAACTGAGATCATTTCCTTAAATCAAAATGCGTTTATTCCTGGACGCTTGATTACTGATAATATCATGGTGTCATTCGAAATTCTACATTACTTGAAAAGGAAACAAGTTGGTAAAGAAGGCTATAGGGCTCTTAAGTTGGATCTAAGCAAGGCCTATGATAGAGTTGATTGGCACTTTCTGTGTGCTATGATGAGACAAATGGGGTTTGCAGATAAGTGGGTTAGACTCATTTATGGGTGCTTATCCTCTGTGCAATATCATATTGTTACTTCTAGACATACTATAGGGCTGATTGTTCCAAGTAGGGGATTGAGACAAGGGGATCCTATTTCTCCTTATTTGTTCCTTGTGTGTGCTGAAAGTTTATCTGCTATTATCAGAAGGTTTGAGGAAAAAAGGTGGATTCATGGAATTTAAGTCGCAAATGGTGCTCCTTTGGTGACTCATATGCTTTTTGCTGACAATAGCTTTCTCTTTTGTAAGTCCACAAATGGGGAAGTAACTCGTGTGCTTCAATTGTTACAAGTCTTTGCTATGGCTACTGGTCAGAGAGTAAATTTTGACAAGTCCTCAGTGTTTTTTAGCACAAACACTAAAATAGTTGTAAAAAGCTTGATCAATGATGTAAGAAATAGGATTGTTAGTATTTTGCCAAAAAAAATTAAAGAAGTAGATTTGCACTGGTTTGAGAAGTTGTAAAGATGTAAAACTTAATTGTATTGAATGAATTGGAATCAGTTACAATGATGATGATTAGATACTTGTAGTAGCTGAGATTAGAAAGCAAACTAACACACTAACACCATGGACAGTTAACAATTGCATAACTAACATCCTCTAGTCTTAAGTGAGATAAGGATGTACAAACTATCAATTTCTGTATTTGACAAGAAACCAACTTGTCTCGGAAGGTGTAATCCCGTTGGGGCAATAGCTAAGGCATAGCGAGACATCTATCTCGCTACATATAAGAAGGCATTGGCAAGGCGAGTCAGTTATTAGAACATTTAGTGTATAATACATATTATAATAACTAAGTGTGATAATTTGAAGGACCTGATTGTCCAGTCTGTAAGGCCTTATGGTCAAAGAGCAGTTCTTAAGTTTGCTCAGTACACTAGTCCTCATGCCATTGCTGGAAAGCTTATGAATAAACCAAGTTGTTCATGCACTAGGCGAGATGCCTCAACGAGATACATTCGACAATGTGTCCTATAATCCACATTAACGTTGACATCCTTAAAAACAGTTTAAATCACAGCTGTGTGATCTTTAAATATTAACTGCATTTATTTACGTGGAGCATAATTAAAGACCACAATTTTGAGAAATATTGTTATGGGATTCGAATTGAATGTAATTAACTACCAACCTATATTACTATAAATAGGTGCAGATTCTACAAAAAAAAAAGGGGACAAAAAACCTTAGAGAGAAAAAGAAGTATACTAATTGTGAAAACTCTAATTCTGTATTAGAAAAATCTGAATAAGATAGACTCTTGAATTATGCATAGTTAACTGCAAAACTACGTAAAAATCTTGGTGTCATTGTTATTATTTTCATTATATCTGTGCTTGATTTATTATAAAATAGGCTCATAATCGTTAACGACAATTTGCGTTAACAATTATTATTTTAAATTTATAATATATTTTTTTTATTTTTTAAGTATTTTATTTTTTATTTTTATAATTTTATTTAATTTTGAAATAATAATATTGTACATATAAACGTTTTACGTGTACAAGAGTATACACATACATAGTCTATAATAGCAGTTAACCAGATGATACATTAAATATGCTAACAATTCAGTAGTTTGGAAGATTTTTACCGTAAAAATATAAACTTGGAGAATTAAGTACAAGTGAAACAATAATTACAAGAAATGTCACTTTTAACAATAGAATTTACTTGTGATGTGTTGGCAAAAGGGGGTTGGCAAATCAATGTTGGTATTAGAACTTTTGCCTGCATAAAATAAAAGGCGATGGCAAAAATGACTTTTTCCAGCGCGTAAATGCGCTAGTAAAAGTTAGATTTTAGCCACTGCAAATGTATGCTAGTAAAACTTTGACCTATTTGCCAGCGCAGTTTGCGAAATGCGCTGGTAAAAGTAATTTTTACGGTGCAGTAACGAACTGTGTTGATAAAAGCAATATTTCTTGTAGTAGGAGTCTAACCGCCAAAAACTCTAATAATTATTTGCAAATAATAATAATAATAATAGTAATAATAATAATAAGTCCACGTATAAAAGCAATCCAACAAGATCGCAATATTTATGATTGATAATAGTAATAATAATAATAAGTCCACGTATAAAAGCAATCCAACAAGATCACAATATTTAAGATTGATTTGATTGTATAGTTGAACACTTTGTGTCCATACAATAATAATATAGTTTAATATGTATTGTTTAATTATATTGTGAAAGTTTATAAGATTTGCCGACACTTTTAAATCATAATCATGTACAATTTTTAATCATAATTTTTATTTTGTTAAATAATAAATTAGAGTGTGGTTTAGTAATATTTTTTATTTTAAATATTTTAATTAATTAAAAAAATAAAATTTTAATAAAAATCTATTCTGTAAATTTTATTTTTATTTATTGATTTTATTTAAATTGAATTCAAGTTCGAAGTTGGGATCGAGGGCCGGGTCCAATTTTGGAGTCAAAGGCAATTCGTGTTCCAAAGTCTAGGTTGAATTTAGAGTCTAAAATATTACTTAAGAAAAAAAAATTGTTAAAAAAAATTTTAATTTTAAAACTTTGATTCTCAGTTAAAAAATTAAAAAGTAAAAATAATTTTATAAAACATAATTTTAAAAAATATTTTCATTTTTCTTATTTTAAAAACAAAAAAAAAATAATTAAAAAAGTGTTATCAAACGCACCCTAAGCTTTATATTTTCTAAAATAGTATCGTGAGCTCAATTTTTAACAAATTTTTTTATTTATATATAATCAACATAAAATTAAAGAGAGTTATAATATCACTCTTGAATAATTGGTTAAAGTTGTACATGCCTTCTTTTCTTGGTATATATAATTTGACTTCTTGTCAATAATGTTAAATATATCCATATTAATTGATCACCTTTAATATTGAAAAAAAGTGATCATTGTGTCTTCTAGAGGAGTCTTATCATAACATTATTGGCAAAACCCTTACAATGAAAAAAATCCTCATTTAATATGATGGGCTTCAATATTCTTTATAGCCTTAATTTATATATTGATACAATTACCAATTGTATGAATTGCACTCTTCGAGTCAGTGCCAAACTCCAATAGGAATAATCCTAATTTTCTCTCATTTCATTCATTGATTCTCATTTGTGTAATAGTATTACATATTTATACTAACTAGGCAATAATAACAATTGCTAATTAGTCCCTATAACTTTTCATGTAACATATATTTATCTATAGTTGTTACAATTACTAACTAATTATTTTTTCCCACTCTTTAATTCCTATCATTTTCAAGAAAGCAACATGAGCTTCAAACCGACTATATATATATAAATTCGAGTAAATGTATAGATATATAATCTATATATATATATTGATGACATGATGTTAATTGATGCAGTAGTTACAATAATTCAAACCAAATCTCTATATCTGTCCATTCCAACTAAGACCATTCACTACTCAATGACACAAAATTCAATTTCTTCAATGCCATTTGATAATTTTATCAATTAGTTCATTAATATCTTTTTCTTTGGTTATTTCTTTTTCGAAATTTTTTAATAAACTAAATAACTTTTTATTGATTCGAATCGCCTCTTCTCAAGATGATCAGTTCAGAAGGCTTATTTTTATGCATTAAATTTTAGCATTCACAATATAAAAATAATAATAAAAAACAATTGGTCCAAATTAGATAATTAGATAACTAGTTTCTGGGAGTTGGATTTTGATATTGTTATATAGTACGATTTAACATTATTTCATAGTATAACACTATAAAAAATTTTACTTTTAGTCACAATAAAACTTGTAACTAAAAATAAAAAAATTGTGACTAATTATAAATTATGATTCATATATTGTGACTAAAAGGTCCGTAAATAATAATAAAGGATTGATCGATCGATCATCATACTTTGATTTTATTGAGTTATTTCTTTGCTTTAGACTTAATTTTGTATGAACCTTTGTTGTTGCATATTATATATTTATAGTAGAAAATAAAATAAAGTGAAATAATGATACAACTACTATATACTTTGATGTATAATAATGACAATAATGATTTTCAACTACCATTAATTGTGGGGTAGTCGTAATTAATCTATCTACAACAACTTTTTTTTTCTTTTGATAACTTTTTAATAAGAATATTTGTGGTATCCATGGAAAGACAAATGGCAATTAAAAACTAGATTGGTAAATGGAAAATAATAGAACGTGTATTGAAAATAATAAAATGATATATATGAAAATAACTTTAACTATTGACTTTACTAAACTTATTTTTGTTGTTGTTGTTGTCCCATGCATGCAAATATATATTTAACAAATATGGTAGTAAAGAGAGTGTATATATATATATATAACATAATTACAGAGCAAGTACACACATCAAACTCTGTGCGTACAGTGATACCAAACATACAAATTTTAAGTAGAATAATGAAACTAATAATTGGTGTAACTGTTTATTTATATAGTCCTTTTTTTCTTTATTATTATTATCAATACATATATATATATATATATAAATTTTTATTAACTAATAATTTGGAGTTGAGACTGTACTCGTATTTTTAAGTGAAAAATTCATCCTAACTATAACACATATGTCTTTAGTTTTGCAATGAGAGTTGTCTGTACGGCGAAACAATCTTGAAGAACAATTGAGTTGTCACATATATGACAATAATTTTATGCTTGGAAGTACTCATTCTATTCCAAATATTAGTATTCATGGAGTTTTGGAAAGAGCTTTGTGCAAAGCCTAGGAGTGTAGAAGGTTTGTTGCATGAAATTAGTTCTGTCCATTTGATTTTTAATCAAATTTTTCACTCTCATAATTAATTTACTTCAATACCAACTACTTTTCTTATGGAGCCTCATGCTCCCACCCCCATGCATCATCATTTTTGATGTAAGCCGATCAGTCCCATTGCTCAAGTTTTATTATTCTAAACATATTTCAAAATGAGCATTGCTATTAGGCACCAGTGGTGCCTAGCACCTTTGCGACATGTCGCGTTGCGATTGGCTAGCGATACTCCCTAAAAACTATTATATTAAATTATATGGGACCCGATACTTAGTTGTACCAATAGCGATATTGACACATAGAAAGGTGCTAGGCACCACTGGTGCCCTTTAGCATTTCTCTTTCAAAATTTTCACCATATCTTACACACTTACACCTGCATATATACCTTACACTTATCATTTTATTATTTTAGGGCTCAATTCATATAATTAAAATTTTCTTGTAAATATCTACTTTATTAGAGGTGATATTTAATATACATGCATGGTGGAAACCAATGAATAGAGAATAATAATAATTGATGATAATGACAATAATTAATAGGTGGTCCAAAAATAAAATGGAAATTAAGATCATCAATTTCATCTATAAAAGGAAAATTGTAATTGAAGCAATTAAAATTATTGTTCCTAATTTTCATCACTTGTTTTAATATCATTATTTGTCTTGTTTTAATTTCTTGTTTACTTAAATTAGTCTCCCAACAAATTATTATTGCCAAATAGAACAAAAGATTCATTTAATTAGTAATTAGCTACAATTCTTATGAGAACGATCTTAGTTAATTGAATAATTACTTAAAAATGATACATATACTCGTGTGTTTCACAACACTAGATCAGTCACTAATTACTTAACATTTTCATATATGAATTATGATATAGTAAAATAATTAGGGTAATCCTATAATAGATTACATCTATAATAATATTTTTATAGCTCTCTATTAGGGCTAAACACGAGTCGAAACCCACTGGGAATTAATGGGTTCTCGGTGCAAACAAGGTGTACTCATACTTGTCGTGTGATAACAGAGTTTGACTGAATTTACGGGTCATGGGTGGATGGGTCTACTGTCATAATTCTCTCTTTCTTTCTAAAAAAACAAGTGTCAAACCTCTACTAGCAAGAGGAAAAAAAAAACAACCAATGGAACACAATAACCCCCAATCTGAGACCCACTGCCACCTATCCTATAAAATTTCAAAACTCACAACGAGCCACTACCATCAACCATGCCAAAAGATAGAGTCGAGATTAAGGATGGACAAGGGGCAGGAAATTAGCAGGGATTGCTCTCCCGTCCTCATCTCCGTAAAAGATTTTCATTCCCATATCCCCATCACATCCCCGCATATTGGCAGGAAATTCCCTAATAGGATGGGTACGGGACAGGGTCCTCTAGTAGGGTAGGTACGGGGTAGGAAATTCCATAATATAAATTATAAAATTTATATAAAAAATTTAAATATATAAAAATATTAAATTATATAAAAATTAAATATTACACATTATTTATTATTCAATATACTACTTATAATCCAAAATATAACTTTAAATTTATAAAAAAAAAAGATACTGATAATTAAAAAGAAATACAAAACTATTTTATAAATATTATTATAAAGATAATAAAAATATTAAACGTGTCCCCGTCAGGGCAGGAAGTATCATCCTTGTCTCCGCACCATTTAACATTCGAGGAAAGAAATGAAGCCCTATCCTATCCTCTATTTAGATGGGGAATTCCTGCCCCATTAGGGGAAGATTCCTGCAGGACCCCATTCTCATGAGAAAAATGTGCATCCCTGGTCGAGATCTATGAAAAAAAAGCAGAGGGTGAAGAGAACAATATTGAGACAATAGATGAAGATAAATAAAGAGATCTAAAGACAAAGGGGTAGAGAGATTAAGAAAGAAAGGGGAAGAGAGAGGTTCAATGTGGTGGTGCTCGTGGTGCATGCATGCAAAAGAGGGAAGGCAATAGTGGATTACAAGTGGATGAGAGATGGAACATATGGGATGAGGAGAGGAGTGTGACCATACATTGTTGTGCCGCCATTCGTGAGAGCGTGGCGAGTATTGCAGAAGAGAAAAAGTGTAAAAAAATGTAATGAAAGTCAATTAAGTTTAATAGAGAGGAGTGAAATTTTTATATGGGAAACAACTCAATGATCAAAAATAAGAAATAAGCTAACTAAGCTAACTAACAGTTGGTTAGCATTACAGACCGACAATGTAACAAGAATAACGACCATAACCCAGTTAAACTAACAAACCAATATATAGTAAATCTTGTTACTCCTCTCAAGATGGACTATAGATATCGTGTACATACATCTTGCCCAAGTGTTTTGCCAAAGTGGCGGAGGCTAAGGGTTTAGTAAAATGTCTGCAAGTTGTAAAGTGCTGCTAACAGGTATGAGCCGAATGGTAGAGTTGCTGATTTTTTCTCGAATGAAATGACATTCTAATTCAATGTGTTTTGTCCTTTCATGATAAGGTTGATTGTTAGCAATGTGAATTCTTGATTGATTATCACAATAAATGATTGTGGTATTTAGAAATCTGAGAGGAGATATGTAATCAAGGTATATGCTGGTTGTAGCAGCTAGAGCGCGATCTTCTGCCTCTGCAGAACTTTTGGAAATGGTCATTTGTTTCTTCGTTTTCCAGGATATGAGACTATCTCCAAGGAAGATGCAAAATCCAGTAATCGATCGCTTGTGATTGGACACGATGCTTAATCAAACCCCTTAGGTTAAGTGAAGATGAAGTTGAATAAAGAAGTCCTTGTCTTGGAGATCTTTTGAGATATCACAACAAATGGTGTAAAGCTTCTATGTGTGTGGTGCGAGTGGTCATCTAACTTGGTGCGAGGATCCATTGGAGCTTTTGCTAGTTTGCTGCTAATAAATCATGTATCTTCAAGTAGTTGCAGGGTATATTTTCTTTGAGAGAGAAAGAGGTTGTCCTTGGCATGTGCTATTTCAAAACTAAGAAAATATTTAAGTTTGTCGAGAGCTTTTAGTTTGAATTTTTGATGTAAGGACCGTTGAAGCTATTGTAGAGCTGTGATGTTTGGACCGGCAAGAACTATGTCATCCACATAACTAGTAAGACAATAAAGGTTGTGTCAGATCCTCTGGTAAAGATTTTGTAATCTGCTTGTGATTTTTGAAAACCTTCATCTAACAAGGTATATGAAAGCTTTTTGTACTAATGTCTTAAGGATTAACGAAGTCTATAAATTGATTTATGTAGTTTGCAAACTAGGTTGGTATCTGTAATGGAAGGAGGAAGAGTTAATCCTTTTAGAAATCGCATATAAACTTCTTCATGGAGATCTCCATTAAGTAATTTAAATGTGACTATTTTTCAATAGGAGAAAAGGTATTGAAAAAATCAAGGCCCTCTTGTTGAGTGAAACCTTGTGCAACCAATCTCACTTTGTAACGTTCCACACTTCCATCATTGTTATATTTTATCTTATACACCCAACGATATCTTATAGCTCTTTTATTTGGTAAAAGAGGGACACAGTCCATGTTTTGTTGTTTCAAAAAACAACAAGCTCAATGTCCATAGCTCAAAGCCAATGTTTGAAATGTATTGCTTGATAGTAATTTTGTGGTTCCTATTCTACAAAAATGGCAAAGATATATGCTTGGTGAGTTTTTGACAATTTAGTATAAGAGATAACTTTAGTGAGAAGGTGAAGTGTGGAGGATTTGTCCTTAATGGAGGAATTACATTAAAAATCCTTCAAGAAAACTGGTGGTTTTAGCTATTCTAGTTGTTCTTCTAAGTTCTATTGGTATGGTTCGAGGAGCAGGTATTGAATTTGCTGGTGTGGTGAAGTTGCAGGGGAACTTTCATTTTCATTGCTTTCTTCCTACACAGAACTATTGGTATGGTAAATGACCTCCCTTTCTTTATGCTCTTGTCAACCATTTGTCTATCTCTATAGATGAGCTGCACTGAAATGGATATTTTCCCTTTTTAAATTAATTTTTTATACACAATTTGATTATTTTTAAAAAAAATATAAAATACTAATTTATATATTATACATTCAAATTGAATAATACATAATGAGCTTGTTTGGAACGTCATATTAGATCGTATTATATTATATTTTTATATAATAATACATATAATTTTACATAAAAATATTGCATAAAATAAAATTTAATATTATACTATACAATATAATACGGTGTGATACGATGTAACAAATTAAACCAACCCAATAAGGATATCAATGATTATTATAATAATCTAATCCAATATAACATAATAATAATAATAATAAAAATAAAGATGATCATACTTTGATTTTATTACGCAAAGGTGCTTGCATGTACATGTACATGCATAAACATAGAGGGCTATTATGCCCACACGAAACCCACAACAAAATAAATAAGCAAATACAAATTAATAAGAAATAACATAAATTATTTCTTATTAATATTTTATTTAGTAATTAACAAAGTTGAAATGCAAGAAATGCATTTCTGATTTTAATAAGTTGCGGTTGGAAGATGATGATGATCTTCGTGATCATTGCTAATTTCATCCGCAACATTATTATTAATATCATTACTATTTGGGGCGAGACATACTCCCGTTGCCGGACCACCTTCTCTAGGAGCACTACAGTGATTTGGATAGCAACATCCATGAAGTTTAGTATAACCCGAATAGCATTCACCGCCAAGTTGAGATTGACAATTTGAATAAGGTTTGCAATAACCAGTCCCAACAGCCGACAACCAACCTTCACACGTCAATCCTTCACAGCATTTCTTCCCTTGGACAGCGTTGCAGTATTCCTCAGGCACCATACACCGACCATAGGAGCACCCCACAAGATTAACCATAATCATCACTATTATTACCATCTTCTTCATCATCATCATCATCTTCTTCTTCTTCAACTAGTACCTTAATATATATAATCTGATGAGTTTCTTTGCTTTAGACTTAATTTTGTATGAACCTTTGTTGTTGCATATTTATAGTAGAAAATAAAATGAAGTGAAATAATGATACAACAACTACTTTGATGTATAATACAAAAGGCAATAATGATTTTCAACTTCAAGTGGGGTCGTAATTAATTTATCACCCAACAAATTTTTTAGCGGTTGCAGTAGTACACAGGAATTGTCGTATCCATAAGAAAAGAAAAATCGCAACTAAAAAATATATTGAAAATAATAAAATGATAAAAGAGAAAGAGGATGATGAGATAAATTTAATAAGGTCCAAATATAGTTATATAAATCTTATTCTAACACTGATCATATTCACACAAATTGTAATTCTACACTACTATTACAGCTGGAAGATGAATATATTAAAAGCATAAATTAATTAATATTAATAAATTGAAGCATATCTATATCTTCATAGCATATCATATTATATATTTGACTAGGTAGTCAAATTTTCCTGAGAGTTCACCGAGTGGGCCAATATCCTTTTGGCTATTTTTCTAATTTTTAACTTCTTTCCGGCGCTTTTCTTTTTTGGGTGCTTCTTCTTGTTCATTGGATGTTGTACAATCAGAACAGTTGCAAATGTCCCAGTATATATGCCCTGAAGTTGATTTAAAGGCATATATAGGGGAACCATTTTTATCGAAGGATGATATTTCTGCAGCTTCTGGGATGATTGTCGACATCATGTATTGAGTTGAGAAAACTCTTGGAGTTGTTTCATTCTTTGCGAAGGATATTTCGATTGAACCATCCTTTTTGGACTTGAACACGGGATCTGCTGAGCGAACTGATGGAAGTGGCTTTTGGGTCTTTTCGTAGTTGGTGATCCATGAGGTTGGAAGTATTTGTTGGAGTTCTTCTGTTGTGATATGGCGAGGAATGTGAATGCATGTTGGTACATGGTTTGTATCGACAGTTAGCATCAACGCATCTGAACTTCCCGGAATTGAGATGTCAATGGCATGATTTTGCACCCTGTAAGCCATTTGATAGTGTAATGTGGATCCTAGGGAATCAGGATCTTGGTCTATGCCCACAATTTGCAGCTGAACTTTCAAGGCATCTAGCAACCGTTTATCCCGTAAGGACATGCAGAAATTGGGGTAGAATGTGACAATGACTGTGCCTGCATTGAGTGTTGCTTCTAGAGTGCCGATGGAGGCATGCTGGAACTTCCTCATTCTCGTGTCAAGCAATGTTATTCTTGCACAAACTGGTAAGCCTTTTCTTTTGTGATGGGTTAGGGCAAGTCAAACTGCTCCGAAATGGATATGAGTTAGACCTTGGTCTATCCATTGTTGTGGAAATTCAGGAGGGATTTGGAGAGTAACTAACTGTTCTTGCTCTGTTGCTGGGAGGTTGCATTGGTCAAATTTGGTCGATTGGACATATTCTTTGACTGTTTTAGGGTTTTGTTTAATGAGGGTTTTTATCGATCGTGTAAAAAGGCTTTGGGGTTTGGAGAAAGCTTGATATGGGTTTATTAAAGGAAGGTCGGATAGGATGACTTTCCCATCATCAGAAAGATATGAGACTTCATATAGAGCATCAAGTTTGCTCGCAGAAGATCGTCGTAAAGATGGGCTAGCTGTAAGAGGCATGAAAACTGGGGTGGTATGAGTGGAGAGTTGGCTGGAAGACTCAATAATATCTGAAGGTGTAGTCATTATGTAAGATGGTGGGCTTTCTCTACCGGTGTCGATTAATGGGAACGTTATCTGGGCTCTGATCCGCCACAAAAATATATATAATAATTGTAAAAAGTAATAATATAGAAATGATTTAATAATGAGTGTTTTTTTTATTATATCCTCTTAATTATTATTACACTTGCATTTATATTTTTAAGCTTTAATTTTAGTAGTAAAATTCTCGGAACTACTGAATTGTTAGCAAATTTAAAGTGTCATTTATTTTTACAAGTAACTCCCACTGTGAATTACTTATATGTACATTCTTGTACATGTGACACATTTAATTAATATAATTATTTTAAAATTATAAAAAATTATTTCAAAATTTTTTAATATTATTTATTTTATAAATATTTTATTTTTTATTTTTATAATTTTATAATTAATTTTGAAATAATAATAATATTATATATATAAATGTGTTACGTGTACAAGAGTGTACACATACGTAGTCCATAACGGCAGTTAACTGGATAACATCTTAAATTTGCTAACAATTCAGTAGTTTGAAAAATTTTACCGCTAAAATTTTATAAGTCTCGAGGATTAATAACTGCAAGTAAAACAGGGTTTAACTTCCAAAAACTCTTTAATAATTATTTTCAAATAAAAATTAAATATGAAAATAAAAATAAAAATAAAAATAATAATAAAAATAATAATAATAATAATAATAATAATAATAATAATAATAATAATAATAATAACGTCCACGTATAAAATCAATCACAAGATCACAATATTTATGATTGATTTGATTGCATAGTTTAACACTTTGTGTCCATACAATAATTATATAGAAAACACATTATGAGAGAGATTAATATGTATTGTTTAATTATATTGTGAAAGTTTATAAGATGTGCCGACACTGAATTAATCATAATAATTAATACAATTTTCAATTAATCGTAAATATTTTTTGTTGTTAAATAATAAATTAGGGTTTATATTTTCTAAAATAGTAGCGTAAACTCAATTCTTAACAATTTTTTTAATATATTTAACTTGAAGACAATTTTTAGCACGAACTAATTTTTTCATAACACATCTAGATAGAGTTATTATTAAGTTTTATTTTTATAAAAAAAAATCAACTAATGTATTATATTTTGTACAATTTCAAAAAATATATAAAATTTAATTTATCATTTAACAAAATAGAAAGTTTAATTAATAATTTTTACAAATCACGATACAAAATTAAAGAAAATTATCATATTAATTACTCTTGAATAATTAATTAAAGTTGTACCTTCTTTTTTTGGTATAATTTGACTTCTTGTCAATAATGTTAAATATATCCATATTAATTGATCACTATTAATATTGAAAAAAAGTGATCATTGTGTCTTCTAGAGGAGTCTTATCATGACTAAGTTGCTTCTCTAATTTATTATCGTCAAATTTGTCATATGCTAATTGTAATTTAGTACTTTAATGGGATGAGGATTATTGACCTCAATCTTTAAGCTACGATTATTAATTTTCCTTTTTACAAATATATATATGCTATGAATTTTGAATTCTAATAATTTTTATGAAAAAGTATTTTTTGGAGCCGTGATTTATAGAAGAAAGAATGTAACGTCTCCGCTTTAAGCTTCTATTGTACTTTTTTTTTATGGATTAATAGCTTTTATACACGAGTACGTCATTCTATTTGCTTCCTATAGACTGATAATACTAGTTTACAGATCAACACAAGTGTTTTCAACATATTTTGCCATCACTAGTATGTTTTTTAAAAAAAACTTTCCAGGCAAAGACGAAAAGGTGGGTTGCCTCACCTCAATTTTTTTAAAAAATATATGTATTTTGAATACCATAAAACAAAATATAATAATGTAAAAGAATAATAATACTAATACACTATATTATTTATAAATGTATTGTCATATTTAATTATATACATATATCTAATATCATAATTTATGATGATATATAAATAGAACTATTTGTGTTTAAATTTTAAGGTAATAGTATAATAATAATTTTTATTATTTCAAAAATATTAATTTCTTCTTTATTGTATTGAAAACCATTGCATAAATTATTTTATTAAAATGGTTGAATTGAGTTAATTTTACAAAGTATTATAAATATATTTGAAAAAATATTTTAGTAATTTCTTTCGAAAGAAAATAATATTAATAAAAGCATTATCTTCTATATATATAAAAAAAGCATTTATGATTTAAAATTAAAATAATGCAAAATAAAAAAATAATTGAATACATTTACTTAAGCTTAAATATTATTTTAGAATATTTTATTTTTTATATCTGTATTTCTTCTTTCTTTTTAAGCACAAATTTCACAGATATATACATTCTTTTAATTAGTAGTAAATATTAATTTGTCCCATCTAAAATAATTTTCTAGATTCGTAGGAGGTCACCCATCTTGAAATTAAACCTGTTCAAGCACGTTTAACTATGAAGTTTTTTCTTAATAAACTACCAAAAAACAAATGCACCTTATTTATATAGGTAGTAGCAATTAATATATTTAAGTCATTTTCAACTGTATAGCCTCATACCTACACAATCTCATAGTCATCACACTTGACCATCTCTTGGCAATGTGAGATTGTTCAACTCCCGTCTTTCTCTTTCGAATCATGGGACTCTAACTGTCCCAAAGGAGTTCGATGGTTGGTTGGGAAGGGAGATAGAGTTCGAATTCGGGAAGATGCTTGGATCCCTAAAGACCATGTGGGTCGGGCTTACTAAAATCTCTAAATGAGTAAGACCATTCACTACTCAATCACACCAAATTCAATTTTATTGTTTCCAAGTTAGAATCGCCTCCTCCTCCAATTTTTTTATTGAAATTGTAAAAAGATTATAGTGAATAATTAATTAAATTATATATATTATAAAATAAATTTATGGTAGGTACACTTATTTTGTCTAAAGATATTTTCTAATTAGATTATTAGATAATTAATTTCTGGGAGTTGGATTTTGATATTGTTATAGTATATTTTTGACGGCGCAAACAATGAATTCATCGTAAAAAAAAATATTTTTGTCGACACAAATTAAGCCCTAAAACACGATTGTGGGTGCAATCTTACAAACTTTACCGGCACTTTTTTGCGATCGTAAAAGTCAATCATGTTTTAGGGCTATTTTCAAATTGGATAAAAGTAAATTTAAAGCATATGATTGGAGAAGTCTTGAAAAATTGAATGAAATGTAATAAATTTTTTTAAAAAAAAGTCTGGAAACCTATTTGAAAATAGTGGGATAAAATGTCACTTTTTATCTTTTTTTATTAAGAAAAGTGAGATAAAAAGTATCTTTTATCCCATAGGATTTTTGCCCCCTGAACTTTTAAGGTCGTTAAAAATACCCCCTAAACTATTGAGATTGTTGGATTTAAGGACTTTTGTCTAATTTCATTCAATTTTACTATTTCAATTATTGTTTATGTATTAAACCATGCTCCCCAGACTTAGATATCTACCAAATCACGCTCCTTGAACTTTGACATGTACTAAATTATGGCTCCTGAACTTTCATCCATGTTAGATTTTTTTACTAAAATTAGAAAAAAAGTCATTAAATCTAACAATCTCAATAGTTCAGGGGGCATTTTTAACGACCTTAAAAGTTTAGGGGGCATAATTTAGTACATACCAAAGTTCAGGGGACAAAAACCCTAATTAGCCTTTAATATAATACAATCCAATATAATAATAATAATAATAATAATAATAATAATAATAATAATAATAAAGATGATCATACTTTGATTTTATTACGTACGCAAAGGTGCATGCATGTACATGTACATCCATAAACACGTAGATAGCTATTATGCCCAACGAACACACAACAAAATAAATAAGCAAATACAAATTAATAAGAAATAATATAAATTATTTCTTATTAATATTTTATTTATGAATTATATAATAAAGTTGAAATGCAAGAAATGCATTTCTGATTTTAATAAGTTGCGGTTGGAACATGATGATCATCTTCGTGATCATTGCTAATTTCATCCGCAACATTATAAGTACTGGCAAAAATGACTTTTCTCAGCGCGTAAATGCACTGGTAAAAGTTAGATTTTAGCCACTGCAAATGTACGCTGGTAAAACTTTGACCTCTTTGCTAGTGTAGTTTGCGAAATGCGCTGGTAAAAGTTATTTTTACCAGCGCAGGACTCTTCTATGGAAGGCGCTGGAGAAGATTCGTCTATCTAAGGACGAGCCGGCTAGCAACTCGAAATCCTTTTCTACAGAACGGAGAAAGGCTGGCGGGTAAGTTGCTGGTGGGGATGGAAAGATAGATTCATAGTTCGGTTGGCCTTGGCCAGAGATGGAGACACTGGTGGGTAGGTAGAGAATACCTAGAGACAACTCTCTCTAAGCCCCCGGGGAAGCTCGATGCGGGTCTTTGCCTAGCCTTCTCCTCTGCTCTGACTTCGGTTGATGTGCCTTCGCCAGTTTCAATGACGACAAACTCGTTTAGGGGAATGCATTCTTCCAGGCAGAAGCCCATTCCTTGTGCTCAAGTCAATTAATTAATCAAATTCAAAGAAGGAGATGAAAGAGCGGGAATTACTTTTACCAGCGCAGTAACGAATTGTGCTGGTAAAAGTGACATTTCTTGTAGTGTATATATATAAATTGAAGTAAATGCATATAATCTGAATTTGGTTTGATCATAACTGAATCAGATTCGACTCGACCTATTTACAATCCTAAAAAAAGTTGTAAAATAGATTCTCTTTTTGACTTTAAAAGCTCACTTGAGGACTAATTTTGGACAAAAAGTCTAATTAGAATTGTTCGTTCCATAATTTTGAACAAAATCTTGACAAACCATAACATTATTGGCAAAACCCTTACAATGAAAAAATCCTCATTTAATATTATGGGCTTCAATATTCTTTATAGCCTTAATTTATTTATCTAATGTTGTTACAATTACTAACTAATTATTTTTTCCCACTCTTTAATTCCTATCATTTTCAAGAAAGCAACATGAGCTTCAAACCGACTATATATATAAATTCGAGTAAATGTATTATTAGAGTTAGTCCCACATTGCTAATGTGTGGAAATAAATTGTGATATATAAGATGAAAGGGCTACTCCTCCCATTGCCAATTGGTTTTGGGATAGAACCTCATTCATCTTATTCTCAAATACTAACATGGTATCAGAGCCACTTGTGATCCGTTGTGAGCCTAAATTGCCACCGGTCCAAAAAAGCCGTTTGTGATCCGTTGTGAGCCAAAGTGCCGCCGGTCCAAACAGATACTTCCGCTGTCTCCCCTTTAACCTCCATTTGGGACCTTTCGGCCAATGTGTGCCAATTTCCATTGTTGGGGTCTTTGACCTGTTTCAAAATCCACAAATTTCCCGATGTGTACACCCACAAATTTCCCGATATTTGGCCTTGTGGGATTCTTTCAAATGTCACGTTCGACCCTGTGGTTTATTAAATGTCGTTCGTTATACCCACACTTTCCAGGCCCAAACGTGAGGAGGGTGTATTAGAGTTAGTCCCACATTGCTAATGTGTGGAAATAAATTGTGATATATAAGATGAAAGGGCTACTCCTCCCATTGCCAATTGGTTTTGGGATGGAACCTCATTTATCTTATTCTCAAATACTAACATGTATAGATATATAATCTATATATTGATGACATGATGTTGATGCAGTAGTTACAATAATTCAAACCAAATCTCTATATCTAGTCCATTCCAACTAAGACCATTCACTACTCAATGACACAAAATTCAATTTCTTCAATGCCATTTGACAATTTTATCAATTAGTTCATTAATATCTTTTTCTTTGGTTATTTCTTTTTCGAAATTTTTTAATAAACTAAATAACTTTTTATTGATTCGAATCGCCTCTTCTCAAGATGATCAGTTCAGAAGGCTTATTTTTATGCATTAAATTTTAGCATTCACAATATAAAAATAATAATAAAAAACAATTTGTCCAAATTAGATAATTAGATAATTAGTTTCCGAGAGTTGGATTTTGATATTGTTATATAGTACGATTTAACATTATTTCATAGTATAACACTACAAAAAATCTTACTTTTAGTCACAGCAAAACTTGTAACTAAAAATAAAAAAGATTGTGACTAATTATAAATTATGATTCCTATGTTGTGACTAAAAGGTGCGTAAATAAAAGTATTAGTAACAAAAATTACAATTTGTTGTAACTAAATGTATTTTTAGTCACAACTTGTAATTAAACATTATGTTTTAGTCACAAGTAACATTTTATTGTGACTAAAAGTCATATTTAATCACAAAAAAATTATGTTGTAACTAAAAAGTTGTCACTAAATGTAGTATAAGAGACTGATTATATATATTGATGTAATGTAAGCAAATAGAAATTTCCTTTAATTGATAGCCAAAAAATAATAATAATAAAGGATCGATCGATCATCATACTTTGATTTTATTGAGTTTCTTTGCTTTAGACTTAATTTTGTATGAACCTTTGTTGTTGCATATTATATATTTATAGTAGAAAATAAAATAAAGTGAAATAATGATACAACTACTATACTTTGATGTATAATAATAAAGATAATAATGATTTTCAACTACGTACCATTGTGGTTTGTGGGGTAGTCGTAATTAATTTATCTACAACAACTATTTTTCTTTTTTTTTTTTTTTGATAACTTTTTAATAAGAACTGTGGTATCCATAGAGAGACAAATGGCAATTAAAAATTAGATTGGTAAATGGAAAATAATAGAACGTGAATATATATATATATATTGAAAATAATAAAATGATATATATGAAAATAACTTTAACTATTGACTTTACTAAACTAATTTTTGTTGTTGTTGTTGTCCCATGCATGCAAATATATATTTAACAAATATAGTAGTAAAAGAGAGTGTACGTATATATTTATATATATATATATATACAACACAATTAGTGAGCAAGTACACACATCAAACTCTGTGCGTACAGTGATACCAAACATACAAATTTTAAGTAGAATAATGAAACTAATAATTGGTGTAACTGTTTATTTATATAGTCCTTTTTTTCTTTATTATTATTATCAATACATAAATATATATAAATTTTTATTAACTAATAATTTGGAGTTGAGACTGTACTCGTATTTTTAAGTGAAAAATTCATCTTATAACACATTAGTTTTGCAATGACAGTTGTCTGTACGGTGAAACAATCTTGAAGAACAATCGAGTTGTCACATGACAATAAATCTATGCTTGTTGCATGAAATTAGTTCTGTCCATTTGATTTTTAATCAAATTTTTCACTCTCATAA
This sequence comes from Cannabis sativa, assembly GCF_029168945.1. Lineage (NCBI taxonomy): Eukaryota > Viridiplantae > Streptophyta > Magnoliopsida > Rosales > Cannabaceae > Cannabis > Cannabis sativa. The sequence continues at coordinate 74,910,874 of NC_083606.1, read as the reverse complement.
TGAATTTACTTCAATACCAACTACTTTTCTTATGGAGCCTCATGCTCCCACCCATGCATCATCATTTTTGATGTAAACCGATCAGTCCCATTGCTCAAATTTTATTATTCTAAACATATTTCAAAAATTTCACCATATCTTACACACTTACACCATATATACCTTACACTTGTCATTTTATTATTTTAGGGCTCAATTCATATAATTAAATTTTTTTTGTAAATATCTACTTTATTAGAGGTGATATTTAATATACATGCATGGTGGAAACCAATGAATAGAGAATGATAATTGATGATAATGACAATAATTAATAGGTGGACAAAAAATAAAATGGAAATTAAGATCATCAGTTTCATCTATAAAAGGAAAATTGTAATTGAAGCAATTAAAATTATTGTTCCTAATTTTCATCACTTGTTTTAATATCATTATTTGTCTTGTTTTATTTTCTTGTTTACTTAAATTAGTCTCCCAACAAATTATTATTGCCAAATAGAACAAAAGATTCATTTAATTAGTAATTAGCTACAATTTTTATGAGAACGATCTTAGTTAATTGAATAATTACTTAAAAATGATACATATACTCGTGTGTTTCACAACACTAGATCAGTCACTAATTACTTAACATTTTCATATATGAATTATGATATAGTAAAATAATTAGGGTAATCCTATAATAGATTACATCTATAATAATATTTTTATAGCTCTCTATTAGGGCTAAACACGAGTCGAAACCCAGTGGGAATTAATGGGTTCTCGGTGCAAACAAGGTGTACTCATACTTGTCGTGTGATAACAGAGTTTGACTGAATTTACGGGTCATGGGTGGATGGGTCTACTGTCATAATTCTCTCTTTCTTTCTAAAAAAACAAGTGTCAAACCTCTACTAGCAAGAGGAAAAAAAAACAACCAATGGAACACAATAACCCCCAATCTGAGACCCACTGCCACCTATCCTATAAAATTTCAAAACTCACAACGAGCCACTACCATCAACCATGCCAAAAGATAGAGTCGAGATTAAGGATGGACAAGGGGCAGGAAATTAGCAGGGATTGCTCTCCCGTCCTCATCTCCGTAAAAGATTTTTATTCCCATATCCCCATCACATCCCCGCATATTGGCAGGAAATTCCCTAATAGGGTGGGTACGGGACAGGGAATCCTCTAGTATAGGGTAGGTACGGGGTAGGAAATTCCCTAATATAAATTATAAAATTTATATAAAAAAATTTAAATATATAAAAATATTAAATTATATAAAAATTAAATATTACACATTATTTATTATTCAATATACTACTTATAATCCAAAATATAACTTAAAATTTATAAAAAAAAGATACTGATAATTAAAAAGAAATACAAAAATATTTTATAAATATTATTATAAAGATAATAAAAATATTAAACGTGTCCCCGTCAGGGCAGAAGTATCATCCCTGTCTCCGCACCATTTAACATTCGAGGAAAGAAATGAACTCCCTATCCTATCCTCTATTTAGATGGGGAATTCCTGCCCCATTAGGGAAAAATTCCTGCAGGGCCCCATTCTCATGAGAAAAATGTGCATCCCTGGTCGAGATCTACGAAAAAAAAGCAGAGGGTGAAGAGAACAATATTGAGACAATAGATGAAGATAAATAAAGAGATCTAAAGACAAAGGGGTAGAGAGATTAAGAAAGAAAGGGGAAGAGAGAGGTTCAATCTTTGGGGCTCCCGCTGGTGGTGGTGCTCGTGGTGCATGCATGCAAAAGAGGGAAGGCAATAGTGGATTACAAGTGGATGAGAGATGGAAGATATGGGATGAGGAGAGGAGTGTGACCATACATTGCTGTGCGGCCATTCGTGAGAGCGTGGCGAGTATTGCAGAAGAGAAAAAGTGTAAAAAAATGTAATGAAAATCAATTAAGTTTAATAGAGAGGAGTGAACTTTTTATATGGGAAACAACTCAATGATCAAAAATAAGAAATAAGCTAACTAAGCTAACTAACAGTTGGTTAGCATTACAGACCGACAATGTAACAAGAATAACGACCATAACCCAGTTAAACTAACAAACCAATATATAGTAAATCTTGCTACTCCTCTCAAGATGGACTATAGATATCGTGTACATACATCTTGCCCAAGTGTTTTGCCAAAGTGGCGGAGGCTAAGGGTTTAGTAAAATGTCTGCAAGTTGTAGAGTGCTGCTAACAGGTATGAGCCGAATGGTAGAGTTGCTGATTTTTTCTCGAATGAAATGACATTCTAATTCAATGTGTTTTGTCCTTTCATGATAAGGTTGATTGTTAGCAATGTGAATTCCTGATTGATTATCACAATAAATGATTGTGGTATTTAGAAATCTGAGAGGAGATATCTAATCAAGGTATATGCTGGTTGTAGCAGCTAGAGCGCGATATTCTGCCTCTACAGAACTTTTGGAAATGGTCATTTGTTTCTTCGTTTTCCAGGATATGAGACTATCTCCAAGGAAGATGCAAAATCCAGTAATCGATCGCTTGTGATTGGACACGATGCTTAATCAAACCCCTTACGTGAAGTGAAGATGAAGTTGAATAAAGAAGTCCTTGTCTTGGAGATCTTTTGAGATATCGCAACAAATGGTGTAAAGCTTCTATGTGTGTGGTGCGAGTGGTCATCTAACTTGGTGCGAGGATCCATTGGAGCTTTTGCTAGTTTGCTGCTAATAAATCATGTATCTTCAAGTAGTTGCAGGGTATATTTTCTTTGAGAGAGAAAGAGGTTGTCATTGGCATGTGCTATTTCAAAACTAAGAAAATATTTAAGTTTGTCGAGAGCTTTTAGTTTGAATTTTTGATGTAAGGACCGTTGAAGCTATTGTAGAGCTGTGATGTTTGGACCGGCAAGAACTATGTCATCCACATAACTAGTAAAACAATATAACATAATAATAATAATAATAAAAATAAAGATGATCATACTTTGATTTTATTACGCAAAGGTGCTTGCATGTACATGTACATGCATAAACATAGAGGGCTATTATGCCCACACGAAACCCACAACAAAATAAATAAGCAAATACAAATTAATAAGAAATAATATAAATTATTTCTTATTAATATTTTATTTAGTAATTAACAAAGTTGAAATGCAAGAAATGCATTTCTGATTTTAATAAGTTGCGGTTGGAAGATGATGATGATCTTCGTGATCATTGCTAATTTCAGCCGCAACATTATTATTAATATCATTACTATTTGGGGCGAGACATACTCCTGTTGCCGGACCACCTTCTCTAGGAGCACTACAGTGATTTGGATAGCAACATCCATGAAGTTTAGTATAACCCGAATAGCATTCACCGCCAAGTTGACGTTGACAATTTGAATAAGGTTTGCAATAACCAGTCCCAACAGCCGACAACCAACCTTCACACGTCAATCCTTCACAGCATTTCTTCCCTTCGATAGCATTGCAGTATTCTTCAGGCACCATACACCGACCATAGGAGCACCCCACAAGATTAACCATAATCATCACTATTATTACCATCCTCTTCATCATCATCATCATCTTCTTCTTCAAGTAGTACCTTAATATATATAATCTGATGAGTTTCTTTGCTTTAGACTTAATTTTGTATGAACCTTTGTTCTTGCATATTTATAGTAGAAAATAAAATGAAGTGAAATAATGATACAACAACTACTTTGATGTATAATACAAAAGGCAATAATGATTTTCAACTTCAAGTGGGGTCGTAATTAATTTATCTACAACAACAACTTTTTTCTTATGATTAATTTTTTAATGTTTTTAATTTTATACACTTAAATGTCTCATGTTTATTTTTGGAGGCAAACACTACAAAAAAACTTACTTTTAGTCAATCAAATTTGTGACTAAAAGTGAAAAAGTTGTGACTAATTATAAATTATTATTCCTATGTTGTGACTAAAAGGTTTGTGGCAAAAAGTATTAGTCACAAAAATTACAATATATTGTGACTACACTACAAGAAATGTCACTTTTGCCAGCACATTTTTGTGCTGACAAAAGTTGGTATTGCGCTGGTAAAATAGAATTTACCTATGATGTGTTGGCAAAAAGGGGTTGGCAAATCAATGTTGGTATTAGAACGTTTGCCAGCATAAAATGAAAACCGCTGGCAAAAAAGACTTTTCCCAGCGCATAAATGTGATGGTAAAAGTTAGATTTTAGCCACTGCAAATGTACACTGGTAAAACTTTGATCTCTTTGCCAGCGCAGTTTGCAAAATGCGCTGGTAAAAGTTACTTTTACCAGCGCAGTAGCGAACTGTGCTGGTAAAAGTGACATTTCTTGTAGTGCTAAATGTATTTTTAGTCACATTACTTGTTGTGACTGATGCTTAATTTATTAATTACTACGCAAGTGCACGCAATCAAGTAGTATACTCACGCAAGTGAGGTCGAACCACAGGGAATTGGATTAATTACTACTAAACTATACTTATAATTCTATTTGGCAAATCAAAAGTATTTATGATTAAAAAAGGAAGAAAGAAATTCAAGAAACTTAAAGAAACAAGTGAATATTAATCAAGATGAGAGAATAGGGAGACGAATCCTGTTGTTAAGTTACCAATGTTAATGTCTAATTGCTATCCTTCTCTTGAAGTGAATGACAGATTATAAATTAACCTAGCTCTTTTCAGATCTTCTAGGTTCTAAATCTCATGCTCTCTAATTAATCTCTTAATTAAATTAACATGAAATCAGCATTAAGCAATAATCTAAATGTCACAAAGGCTATGTAAATACTTTCGTTTCACATCAAAACCTAGACTATCCAATTTTAGCATTCTCAATTCTCACTTTTCAGATTTCGAATTGAGATCATAAAACATGTAAAAGGTGATCAATCTTGCACATGGAAATTAAACACAAATATGAATAGTGTTCACAATCAAGATGGAGGAATGACAATTATTCATTAACTAGGAAAAACTTAAACAACATTCATCATTCTCCCTAAATAGGAGTTTAGTTCAAAACATCCATAATCAAATCCATAATTAACATTGAAACAGAAAATAACATAGAAAAATTAAAGAGAAGAGAAAGAACTAGTTGAAGCAATTGATCCGGGTCGCCACAAGCCGCTCTTCTAGCCTCCTTCTTTGTTTCTAGGGTTCCAATTCTGAATACTCTCTATTTTTCACGAACCCTTGCTATTTAAACCAATTCTCATCTTCAAAATTCGTGAAATTACGAAATTGCCCAAAAATCCCGTCAACAGGGTCCCCGTCGCGACTGGCACAGTCCCCGTCGCGACGGGGTTGAGCAGAGAATTTTCGAAGATTTTCTGTCAGTTCCCGTCGCGACTGGCAAATCCCCCGTCGCGACGGGAGTTCAGCATTGAATTTTTGAAACTTTCTGTAAGTTCCCGTCGCGACTGGCAAATCCCCCGTCGCGACGGGAATAGGCAGAAACACCAATTTTGGTTTTTCTTCTCGATTCTTTCACCGTTTTTCCTCAATTCTTGTACATACTTTCTTTAAATGCCTGAGGACCTGAAACAAAAGAATCAAGCGTAAAATAGCCCTAAAACTAGAAACAAAGAGTGAAAACTAACCGAAAATACGACCCGAAACTTAGACTAATTCTAGCCTAACAAATTCCCCCAAACTAGATTCTTACTCGCCCTCGAGTAAGATGAATGCTACTAACTACTAACTACGCTATCAGATAATCATAATACTACTGCCTCATGTGATGTTCTCTTCTATTGCTCAAACTAGAATTTCAATTCTACCAACTCTAACAATTAATTTGATGCTCGGTTTATAACACTATGTACAACTGCAAAAATTTATTCAAATATGAAACATTGTTATAAAAGCTTTACTCTTTCCAACAGTTCCACAGCCCGATAATTCATAAGCTTGCATGCTTACCTTTCTCCACTAATGTTGACAGTATTCTTTGGAATCATTAGGTCTTTTCAAGGCTTTGGGTAATATGGCTCAGATATTCAGGGATAGGCAAAAGACAATTTTGGCTCAAGATATCATAAGCACACAAACAGAACCCACAAGCTTCTTACTTTTCTTTTTTCTAAGATCCCATAATATTCCCGAATTTACCAAGATTGATAGAAGACATCTCTATTATTTTTCAACATCACTGAAAAAAAATTTCTCTTTTTTTTTTTTTCACACATATTTTTACTTTTTATTGTGTTTTTTTTTTCATCATATTCCATTTTTTTTTTCACACATATTTTTACTTTTTATTGTGTTTTTTTTTTCATCATATTCCATTTTTTTTTCAGTGACATTGAATTACACAATTTTTTTATCTTCTCAATCTTACAAGTTTTTCTCCCTCTCACTATTTCCTCACACTAAATGTTTATCCTCCCCCAAACTAATTATGTAGCTTATGATATCATGGATAAAATGGTGAAGAAAAATTAATAGTGTGGTTGCAATTTTTTTTTTTAAATCGATGGGTGAAAAACATAACGGGTTTAGGCTCAAAAGGTTAACTAGGGATACACATTATTACGGTAGGCTTGAAAGGCTCAAACTATCCAACAAATGCCTAAGTCATATTCCAATTGAACACTATCAAGGATTTCGTCTCAAAAGAGTAAACATGCAAGTTCTAAGCTATCCTGTCAATCTTACCACAAACCATCGTAAAACAATTATAACAATTTTCACAGATTGAGTATTTGCAGATAAACACAGGTTTCTAAGCATCTAAACTAATCCAAAGAGTTAGCAGAATCAAGCACACAGTTATTTTATAATTTCAGATCACATCACACTAATCAGCAGTATACAACTATCGTCAAGCTTATTGCCATTCCTTAACTAAAACAAAAAAAAATAAAACAGATAATTAAAATGCAGAAATTAAAGTGCAGAATTTAAAAATTTTAAGTCTCTCCCCCCAAACTAAATATGACATTGTCCCCAATGTGCTATTATACTCAAGGTGAGAAGGACTTACCTGAACCCCCATCAGAAGGGGTTGGGCGGACCCTTTTCATCCAAAAGAGCCCTCATACTAAATGAAGAAAATTTACCACCAAGCGTGTTGATTTCAGAGTTTCGCACAAGAGTAAGCTCACCTTCAGAACTACCACACATCAATCTTTTCCAATGACGCTGAATCGTTCGAAGTCGCTCTTTAGGCTTTGCTTTCTTCTTATCAGCTTTAACAAAAGAACCCTTCACCATCTCAATCTTGCAACAGGTAGGAATGTCGGTTGGGGCAAAAACATTAAAATTGACCTCTTCATCTTGCACTCTCAACTTTAACTCTCCCTTTTGAACATCTATTAATGCTCGGCCTGTGGCTAAGAATGGTCTTCCCAAAATAATGGGAATAGTTGAATCTTCCTCCATATCAAGAATTAGGAAATCAGCAGGGAAGATAAACTTACCAACCTTCACCAGTACATCTTCAATTATCCCACGAGGATGAGTCAAAGAACGATCCGCCGCCTTGCAAAGTCACTGTTGTAGGCTTTGCTTTTCCCAATCCTAGCCTTTTGAAGACAGACAATGGCATTAGATTAATGCTTGCTCCCAGATCACATAGAGCTTTAGTTTCCACCGAACCCCCTATAGAGCATGGAATATTGAAACTACCCGGATCTTTAAGCTTGGGTGGTAGTTTCTTTTGCAAAATGGCGCTACACTCCTCAGTTAATGCCACTGTTTCATAGTCCTCCAATTTTCTCTTCTTAGACAATATCTCCTTCATGAACTTCACATAACGGGGCATTTGTTCCAAAGCTTCAGCAAAAGGAATGTTGATGTGTAGTCTTTTAAAGACTTCTAGAAACTTGGTGAACTGCTTGTCTAGGCTTGACTTTCTAAGTCTCTGGGGATAGGGTATTTTCACATGGTGATCAATGCTAATTGGTGGAGACTGCTGTGGTGGTGCTGGACTATCAGTAATCTTCTTATCTGATGATGCTTGAGTTGGTGTTGTTTGATCTTTAATCTCTTCATCCACTGGTTGTATCATCTCAGGCCCATCATATTTCTTTCCACTCCTTAAGGAAATTGCTTTACATTGCTCTTTTCCTTTTGCATCATTAGTGCTAGGCGAATTTCCTTGAGCTTGTTTTTCCACTTGAGTAGCCAATTGTTCCATTTGAGTTTCTAGAGTTTTAATAGAGGCTCTAGTTTCCATCATGAATTGGAGCAATAAATCAGCTTGGATAGTGGAGCCTCCACTAGAACTTTGTTGTCGCAGCTGTTGTTGGTTTTGTTGGGGCTGGTTTCTCTGCTGGTAGAACCCCTGTTGGTTGTGCCCATAATTATTGTTTTGGGAATAGTTTCCAATGGCTTTTGCTTGATCCATTGGCAAATCATCCACATCTGCCTGACACTCAGAAAAGTGATGGGGACCTCCACATATCTCACAAACCACTTGAGCTTGTTTGGCTTGCACTGCGATCAGCTTTGTTAGGGCCTCAACCTGAGCTGTCAGCTTTGTAATGGCATCCACCTCTAGCACACCAGCTACCTTCTTAGATTGACTCCTTTCAGTTGGCCACTGCTGGTTGTTTAGAGCCATCTCCTCCAATAGATCATACGCCTCATTAGCACTCTTTCTCATAAAGGCTCCGCCAGCTGCTGCATCTATTAGAGTTCTAGTGTTACCAACCAACCCGTTATAGAAATTATGAACCAGCATCCACTTCTCAATACCATGATGAGGACACTTTCTGATTAAGTCCTTGAACCTCTCCCAAGACTCATAGAGAGACTCATTCTCTTGTTGACAGAAATTGTTGATCTCTCCTCGCAGCTTAGCAGACTTTGCTGGGGGAAAGAACTTAGACAAAAATTTAGTTGCTAAGTCTGTCCATGTTGCTATGGAATTTGGTGGCAAGGAGATTAACCAACTCTTGGCTCTTTCTCTAAGTGAGAATGGAAACAGTCTCAAACGAATGGCATCATCACTAACTCCATTGACTTTAAAAGTCTCACAAAGTTCCATGAAGTTCGAGAGATGCAGATTAGGATCTTCAGAAGGGAGGCCACCAAACTGAACTGAAGACTGCACCATTTGAAGTATGGCAGGTTTGATCTCAAAGTTATTCGCATCCACTGCCGGTGGCCTGATACATGACTGCACTCCCGTCAGAGTAGGGAGAATGTAATCTCTCAAGCTACGGCCATTAGCTTGGTCTTCCACGGCACCACCATTATTGCCGTTATTTACAGCATTCGCATTCACATTAGCAGCCATGATTTCTGTTGTTTCAGCAATTGCTGAAACTCTTTCTTGCCTCTTGTTCTTTCGGTTCCTCCTGCAAGTTTTCTCGATTTCAGGATCAACTGGTAATATGACTGCTTGTCCTTGACGGCGCATACACTAGGATTCCTGAAATAGATAAAGAAAATATTGCAAGAAAAAGATTAGTAATTAGCAAGAAAAATAAACCAAAGTAGAAGTTAGTATAATTTTGGGTAATATTAATCTTTATACAATTCCCCGGCAACGGCGCCAAAAACTTGATGCTTAATTTATTAATTACTACGCAAGTGCACGCAATCAAGTAGTATACTCACGCAAGTGAGGTCGAACCACAGGGAATTGGATTAATTACTACTAAACTATACTTATAATTCTATTTGGCAAATCAAAAGTATTTATGATTAAAAAAGGAAGAAAGAAATTCAAGAAACTTAAAGAAACAAGTGAATATTAATCAAGATGAGAGAATAGGGAGACGAATCCTGTTGTTAAGTTACCAATGTTAATGTCTAATTGCTATCCTTCTCTTGAAGTGAATGACAGATTATAAATTAACCTAGCTCTTTTCAGATCTTCTAGGTTCTAAATCTCATGCTCTCTAATTAATCTCTTAATTAAATTAACATGAAATCAGCATTAAGCAATAATCTAAATGTCACAAAGGCTATGTAAATACTTTCGTTTCACATCAAAACCTAGACTATCCAATTTTAGCATTCTCAATTCTCACTTTTCAGATTTCGAATTGAGATCATAAAACATGTAAAAGGTGATCAATCTTGCACATGGAAATTAAACACAAATATGAATAGTGTTCACAATCAAGATGGAGGAATGACAATTATTCATTAACTAGGAAAAACTTAAACAACATTCATCATTCTCCCTAAATAGGAGTTTAGTTCAAAACATCCATAATCAAATCCATAATTAACATTGAAACAGAAAATAACATAGAAAAATTAAAGAGAAGAGAAAGAACTAGTTGAAGCAATTGATCCGGGTCGCGACAAGCCGCTCTTCTAGCCTCCTTCTTTGTTTCTAGGGTTCCAATTCTAAATACTCTCTATTTTTCACGAACCCTTGCTATTTAAACCAATTCTCATCTTCAAAATTCGTGAAATTACGAAATTGCCCAAAAATCCCGTCAACAGGGTCCCCGTCGCGACTGGCACAGTCCCCGTCGCGACGGGGTTGAGCAGAGAATTTTCGAAGATTTTCTGTCAGTTCCCGTCGCGACTGGCAAATCCCCCGTCGCGACGGGAGTTCAGCATTGAATTTTTGAAACTTTCTGTAAGTTCCCGTCGCGACTGGCAAATCCCCCGTCGCGACGGGAATAGGCAGAAACACCAATTTTGGTTTTTCTTCTCGATTCTTTCACCGTTTTTCCTCAATTCTTGTACATACTTTCTTTAAATGCCTGAGGACCTGAAACAAAAGAATCAAGCGTAAAATAGCCCTAAAACTAGAAACAAAGAGTGAAAACTAACCGAAAATACGACCCGAAACTTAGACTAATTCTAGCCTAACAGTGACTAAAACTAAATTAGTGACAACTTGTATCTAAAGACTATGTTTTAGTCACAACTAACATTTTATTGTGACTAAAAGTCACATTTAGTTACAAAAAAATATGTTGCAGCTAAAAAAGTATCACTAAAGGTAGCAGTTTTTTGTAGTGAAAAATACCTAGTGTTACAATTCTCTTACACCGTTACTACCACTTCCATTATTAACTCATAAATATGGGCACGTGGAGGGCCCAAATGCATTACATTTATTTATTTTATTTTAAAATTTAATATTCTTAATATTAAAAACTAAATATTACTTGTTTTTAAGAAAAAATAAGAGAGATGCAATACTAAATTACCATAGCTGAGTGAACCAGTGTAGTATATGGAACATGATTATCGAATTGAAGTGCCAATATCATGTGAAAATTGTTATGAGAACAGGTTTTCTTTTTTTTGAAACAAGTAGCATTTAGTTTATGATATTAAGAATATTAAGTTTTAAAATAAAATAAAAATAAATGTAATCCATCTGAACCCTCCGCGTGTCCTTATTTATGAGTTAACGGAAGTGGTAGTGACGGTGTATGAGAATTGTAACATTAGGTATTTTTGCCTCCAAAAATAAACATTAGGTATTTAAGTGTATAAAATCTGAAACATTAAGTATTTATACCGCAATTAACCCTTTTACTTATATTAATATCACCCAATAAATTTTTTAGCGGTTGCAGTAGTACATAGGAATTGTCGTATCTATAGGAAGACAAATCACAACTAAAAAAAATATTGAAAATAATAAAATGATAAAAGAAAAAGAGGATGATCAGATAAATTTAATAAGGTCGAAATATAGTTATATAAATCTTATTCTAACACTGATATTAATTAGTTCACACAAGTTGTAATTCTACACTATGATTACAGCGGGAAGATGAATACATTAAAAGGATAAATTAATAAATATTGAATAAATTGAAGCATATCTATATCTTCATAGCATATTATATTATATATTCTAAAAATGCAAAAAGAAAAAGTTTAGATTTTAAAAAAAAAAAAATTGTAAAAATGTTATATATAATTGACACTAGAAAATGGAGATTTATAAAAGAAATAAAAAAAAGAGTGAATTAAAAAGGAAAAAGTTCAAATTAAATACAAAATTGCAAAAAAAAATGTAAAAGTGTTATATATATAATAAGATTAAAAAATTGAGAGAGATATATATATATATATTTTTTTTAAAAAAAAAAGTGAGATTTATTAAACAAAAAAGAAAAATAAAGTGATTAAAGAAAAGGAAAAGTTCAGATTTATAAGTATAAAGAGATTAAAAAAATTGAGATTGAGTTAGTATAAATTTAGTATTTACTACAAATTTTTTTACTTTTAGTCATAATAAAATTTGTAACTGAAAGTGAAAAAGTTATGACTAATTATAAATCATTATTCTTATGTTATGGCTAAAGGTAATAGACATTTAATTTTGTAGTATTTTGTATTGATAAATATTTTTGTGATTGTTTTATCTTGTTTAATTTGAATTGTTTTTTTTGTTGTTATTGTTAATAGTTTTAATTTTTTTTTTTAAAATGTTCAATTTTAGCTGTTATGATGTCAAAATTTTAGTAGAATTAGGAAAAGTTATTTGATTTAAGTTTCTCTTAAATTTGGTTGTTAGAATTTTTTTTTTGTTAATTTTCGTTATGGGTAAATCAGGGATGCACGAGGAGCGATGGTTATTGTATAGTAATTTAGAGTAAAGTTAATTACTAATTAGTTACAAATTATATGTAGTATACTCTAGTTTTTTTTTTTTTTTTTTTTTTTTTTTGAGATGATGTAGTATATTCTAGTTAGTTACAAATTAGTAATGATTTTATTTTTTTTAAAAAAATAATATTTAATTTAACTAATCTTATACCCTAATTAAGAAATTAAAGTTATTATGTTCCAGATATATGTATAAATACAAGCTAATTAAGGTAAGAATCGAAAGAAGAAACATGACACTTGACAAATATAGAGATATAATTAGGGGGTTAAGAGAGAGACTATGAATAAAAATTGTATTGGTTTCTTATTCTTTATCACATCAAAAATAAAAATATAGATTTTGAGTCAAGCAAGAAGAAGAAACTATAATCATGTCTAGTACTGCTCACTTAATTAAACCTAGTAACCCAAGATCTCCATCATGTTATTACAAGTTTATGAGCTTTACACTAAAGATATTCACTTTCTCATTGAGCTTATCCATCTAACCTTATCTAATTAAAAAGATAATCAAAGGATAATCTTCAACTTTTATTATTTTGAGTTTCTGTTTTTCAACTAAAAGTTTAAGTTTAATATTTTTAAAATTAATATTGAAAATTAAATATTTATATTAATATAGTTTTTTTTTTGTGTAAAATTTTTACATGTTGCCTATTTATAGCAAATCTAGTGTGAATATATTGAACCATTCCATAATTGGTGTGAATTAATTATACTTTTTTGATTTTTGTGAATTAATTATATATACACAATCATTACTAATAAGTACAAGATTTTAGCACCACGGCCGATCTTGAATTGAAATATATTATTGGTAAAAAAAAAAGTTTTTAGATCTTTACTATAAAAATAAATAATATTTTTAAAAATTATTAAAAAAATATATATTTTTTAAAAGGTATTTTTTTTTTTTATTTTGATCTCCAAAATGAGTGAGCTCTAAGCGTGGGCCTAATCTGCTTAGGACCAACCCCGAGTGATACTTTATAATTAGTTACTAATATTCTTTAAAAATTATTATATCTAAAATTTTATTCTTGTGATAAAAATATATATCACTTAAAATTGAAAATAAGACAACATAATAATATTGTGGTGGATTAGTCCCTCGAATGCCACCACAATATCTAACCGGCAAAAAAAGATGAATTCATCAATATTGTTATATGTTATTCAACAATAATGAATATTTATTATTAAATAATATTGATGAATAATATTGGTTAAAGTAAATTTAGAGTTATGATATATTTAAGTGAAAAATGAAGATAAAGAAAATTTAAAGTAAAGATAGGATTATAGTCCTTTCAAATCTCACAATTCTCCCATCAAAAAAAAAAATCTCAACAGTTCTAATTTTGAGAGTAAGCCTTGATATTAATAAGGGATAATTTAATAAAAAAAAAATACATAAACACCAAAAAATTAAAAAATTATAAAAATACGGTTGTACGAAATTTTAAATATATTTACGATTTTTATGATTTTATTTATAAAAAAATATAGTTTTTTAATGTGTTTTTATATTGTACTCTTGTTAATTTATTGTTGAATTTTTATTATTTATATGCTATTTTCAACCTAATCCATGTCCACAATCTTGAAGAGGAAACATCTAAATACAAAATTTAAAGAGCATTAAACCAAGTTCTATCCCCTTGTGAAATTTTTGTATTATCTTGATTTATTTATTTATTTATTTATTTTGTTTTTTTTAAAGGACTAACAAAGATAAGACAGGGTATATAAGTTTATATCAATAAATAGAACAATTAATATTTCAGGCATTAATATGTGTACCTCTTATCCTTTTGACCTGAGTCACAATAATATTACTCTCTCAAGTCTCAATAAATTTATTAATGTAAAAGTTAATTTAGTTGTACAAAATATCTTAATTGTTGTCAAAATCAGAGTTAAAAGCATTATGTCATTCTTTGTTATCATCATATATTATATATCAAAATGATATATAGGGACACTATTTTTTTTTTCATAAAATGTATTTTGTAATGTACAACAGCCGTTAGATAATGGAGTTATTTGATCTAATGGCTGGGGTTGATTTAGGAGTAATTAGGTTTAAAAAATGGTAATGTACCTTGAGACTTATCTAATGTACCTTGAGACCCATCTAATGTACCACGGAATACATTCCGTGAAAGTACATCACGAGACATAATCGTGTCCCTATATATATATTTCAAAATGTTAATTAATTAGCGATGGAGACACCTACCTACATTTCTTAATTTCCCCCCTCACTCTTTCCCATTCTCTTATCTCTTATGGACCACACAAAATAAATAAATAAATAAAAATCAATATTACTTTTGTTGATATAAAAAAATTATGACTAATGGTGCAGAACTATCATGTTAAAATTTTAAATAATTAAATAATTAGTAATGACAAAATTAATACATCAAGAACAACAATGAGATAAAATAGGGGCAAACATAGTATATAAAACTAGAAACAATAAATGCAAAAAATAAGAAATCAACACCAAGAAATATATTGGTTTAAGTCCTATAGATCGATGTAATCTATAGCTCTACTCTAATCCTGAAACACCATTGAAATCCTTCTTTATTGATTGAGTAATAATATGTATCATACAGTCGAGACGAGATTCTCTATTGAGTTCTCACTAAGTGTTTCAACTCTCACACTTAGACCCAAGAATCTTCTTCATCTACAGCAGATTCTGTTGGAATTTATTTTACCAGGATCTTAGATCTACTCACAAGTATGTTTATTAACATCCTAAATAAGAACTTTCTAAAACGATAAATTAAACACATATAAAGTTTAAGAAACCTTACATTGGGTGCAGCGGAATAATATGACTCCTTCCGTTCAGATATCTAGCCCTTGATTCCTTTCTGTAGCAGAGCATTATCAATATCTGAACCTGGATCTCTTTCTCTGAATCTTTTATGCTGAAACTCCTTTGCTGATGATCTTTCTTCACGATCTTCCTCACTATGATTGAGGTATCACTTGATGTGTGTGGGCACTACTGTAATCACTAAGGATTTCGAAATTCTCAAGAGGGAAGAGAAGAAGTGACAGCTAAAGATAGGGAGAGAGAAGGCTCAGGTTTTTCTCTGAAGGAAAAATAGAAAATTTAAGTGTAAATTTCCTGAAGCCTTCACTATCTATTTATAGCATTCCACTAGGGTTAGGTTTGAATTATTTGGCATTAAAATAATGAAAAAATCAGTTTAAATTTCCTACAAAAGTGGCTGGCCCTACACTTAGTGGATTGGGCCTTGCTTTTTGCAATTTTGCAATTTTAACACCTTTTGTATCTGATTTTCTCAAAAATACCAATTTCCTAATTCAACCATTTAAATGCCAATTCTAACTATTTAATAACTATAAATAATTATTAAATAATATTGTCATTTATCATATTTATTAATTGAACCATAGAAAGTATCATAATTAACAAATATGCCCCTATAAACTCTTTCTTTACAATTTCGCCCTTACTTAGTGAAAAATTCACAAATAGACATAGTCTAATTTGAGAATTATAATTGATTAATCAAAACCAATTACATGAGTCTTACAAGCAATATTATCTCAACTAGTGGGGGGACCATGGGTCTATATAACCGAGCTTCCAATAAGTAGATCAAGAATTTAGCACTAAAATTCACTAACTTATTAATTCTTCGTTGAATCCACGCATAGAACTTAGAATTGCACTCTCAGTATATAGAATGCTCTATATGTTCCACCATATAGACACATCATTAGTTATCCATTGTTATAATCCTAATGTGATCAATGATCCTCTATATGAATGATCTACACTGTAAAGGGATTAAATTACCGTTACACCCTACAATGTATTTATTCCTTAAAACACTTGACCCCGTATAAATGATATTTCAGCTAATGTGAAATGAGTACTCCACCATTTATGTTCGTTTGGTCAAGCTCGAAGGAGATCATCCTTTGCTTACTATTCGCCAGATAGAAGCTATAGATTCCATGTTTATGATAGCGCTCCCACTCAATTGCACTACCGTGTTCCCAAAATGTACGTATCACCCTGACCTAAAAGTAGGCTTAACTAACAAATCAAAGAACACGAATAGCCTTTCAAGATTGAGCCTAATCATATCAGGATTAAGATCATTTGATCTAGGATCAACTTGGCGATATTGACTTGAATAGATATTACGGTAAGTTTAATAAATCTAAGTCAAAGTTCAATATCGGTCCCTTCCGATGCATACTCCATGCATCCAACCTGAGCTTTACTTTAACCAATGTTCTGGAAAGAACATAGTATTTCTCCAAATACAAGTAAACTCTTGTTGTAGATTATCATATCAGTAAAACCCTGTGTCTGATAAATCTAGGAAACTTTATTCACATAGTCATGTTTACTTTCCAATGTGTTGACAGCACAATAAACAGGATCAAGTATGTGAAAAGGGTTTCAGATGAATTTATACATTATGTACATATAATCAAGAAATAAATCATGTGAACCATGCAACATTAAATGTTGTTTCTGATCTATATTAATAAGTAAATTTGATTATATTGAAATGAGTTTTATTTAGGGCATTAAACCCAACAAACTCCCACTTGCACTAATATAAAACAAAAAGTGCGTTTCAAATAATCTCAACACCTTGATATACAAATCAAGTGTAGTAGTAGTAAACTCCTCGTAATAGGATCTGAAAGGTTGAATTAAACACAACCTTTTCTCCACCATTACTCTTCCTTAATCACAAAACCATTGATAATGTGAAATTCCTCTCTATATGTCTACTCTCTTGGGATACTGGATTCTATACCTTTGGCAACTACTTTTGGTTAATCAGGAAATTAACACTAGTAGTTTAAGGCAATTTGGAATGGTGCCAAAGATGTATAGAACTTTCCTTAGACTGAATAAGTAACTTTCCTGCAGCTTTAACATTCAGTCTATCTCTGGTAGACCTAGAGACTTCAGATAGGTTTTTACACTTCTCCAAAATCACTATTCCACCCCCAGAGTAACCACCATCTTATCAGAAAGATTTACTAGCACAAAGGCAAATTTCGAAATCTGATATGGTGTAGTCTAAGAGTTTTAAACACACCCTTATAGACTAACATATAGTTCCTCTTCTTAATCTTAAGATTTACTTGATTGTCTTCCAATGTTCTTCTCCTGGATTAATCTGATACCTACTCATTACTCCCACTCAACAGCAGGTGTCTGGTCTAAGGCATACAAAAGCATATCTAAGACCTCTCACTGTTGATGTAAGAAATTCTTTCATGGTTTTATCTTTTCTGGAATAGTTAAGACTTTTCCTTAGATAAATAAAATCTATACCTAAGAAGTTGTGAAGCTTCTATAGATTGCCATTAGAAAGAAAATGCTTCAGCATCTTACTAAAGTAAGTTGCTTGCATTAGAGTAAGTAATTACCAGGTATACCACAAGCCATAGGTTTAGATAAACTCAAACCTATAATACTAGGAACAGGAAGTTTTGTTAAGTCCATAGAATAGACTTATTAACGAAAATTTCCTTTTATGTCCTTGTAATAGAAAACTTTAGGTCATTCCATGTGAATGGATTAAACCATAGTTCTATTGGCTTTCTTCTTAGTTTCTTATCTTGACAATCCATTACTTGTTTAAACTCACAATGGATTTTAATCACTAGTGTCTCCCAAGTCATAAGAAGGTGAGTTCCTAGAAACTCTCCCACTACGACAAGGTACCGTGAATTATGTCGAAGAAAACTAAATGGTATTGATCTCTTCGGTTGTGACAAGACAACAGAGGCGATTGGGATCATCATATGTTATAAGATGATAGAACACTTTTGGAATCAAGAATAAATATCTCCTTTATTTGCTACTTGTTTTTCAGACTTAGTCATTTTCTTAGAAAAGTAGTATTTGTTTGAACAAATACTTTCTTATCTATTGACAATGGGATGGTCCACCCCTAATCACTTAGAAAAGCTAACAAACCATGGTTAACAGTTCTAGCCTTTCTTAAGATTTTGATTAGGTCATCCATGAATCTAGTAATGATTTACATTAAGTATACAACCATTACATCATTCTGAAATTGTATTACCATAGAAGGATTTAGGCAACGACTAGTAACTAATCATCAACATGCAACTCGAAATTTCTGGGGAGGTAAGTTTGGATATAATTCAAAAATCAATTTAATGATCTTTGAACTGCATATCTACTAACTATTTCTCCACCCCTATCGCCCGCAAGATCTTTAACCACTTACCTTAATGGTTTTAACCATTGCTAGAAATTTATGAAATTTTTCAAACATTTCAAATTTCTTTGCATAAGGTATAATCTAGAGTTATCGTTTTAAGAATACAACGAAAAACTCATATCCACCCCTGAATGTACATTCATCTGCGAATGAGATGAACTACTTTCAGTGGATATAGGCATATTAACTCTTTGCAGAGATTGATCTTGTCAAATCCACTATGAACAAGATACAAATGCCATAGATTAAGAAAATGTGGTAGTGTCTATGATGACATAGGTTTAGTTACATCAAAGAGTTCTTAGAATACTTCAAGTGGATCCTGGTCACAGAATACCTAACTCACATTCCATACAGTTTTAATCCATTAATAAAAGATGGATATTAAACACTTGAGAAAGTGTAACTGTATTGTATTCTGGAATTAGAAATTTAAGAAAATTTCTATTTGGAATCTAAAATTAAAGTCAAAGACTTAAATTCAACCAAATTTAATGAGTAATTCTTTCTTGGACCACCACTACTAATACAAACTCTAAGTCAGATTTGCCCATACAAGTAGGAGATTTCTAAGATTGAGGATTTATATCAATTGGGAATAGAATTTCGGGATTATAATCATATGCGTCATATAAAATGACATGAAATGATTTATAGACCATTCATCCAATGATATGTTTTTAAAGCTAATTCGAAATGAATAAGCTAAGAGGAATTAGGATAATTTCGTTTAAAATAAGAATCCAACGATGCTTCGATTAGCGAAAGTCAAAGTAATCTTATTTATATAATCTTCTTGTTTCATATCGTAAAAATACTAGTCTAAGGTGTCATCAATTGATGAACAATTTAGATGTCGCATGTACAATATTTATCTTTCGAAATCTAACACTATTATGTATGTCTAATGGTGAAAATCCACTAGGGATTTATCTCATTAGATAAACAAGCCAAGTTAGACCAACAATGAAGATTCGAAATTAAACTACAACTTAATAACAGAAAATAACATGGTTCAATATAAATTCATACACAATTCAGAAATTATAAGCATATAGCAAGTAGGAATGACAAGTGAAAATACTAAAACTTACAATCCTAAATAATTTCCAAGGTTTTCAACAAACTGATATCAGTGTCCCGTTTAGGCGAGAGTCAAAGCTACCATTCATTGAATAGAGTTGTCAGCTCGTCTAAAATGTTAAACATTCTAGCAACCTTTTATTCGATCAAGATTGGAATTCAGCGTTGTCCCGTTTAGGCGAGAGTCAAGGCAATTCTATCTTATGAGCTTCCACCATTGTTTCATAATTTGCAAGTCAAGTATGGTCGCCACCATTAAAAGGTGATCCATACCATACAAAACACTTACAAACTACTTATCATGCGAGGTTAAACGGTGCGAAATTGCTAATGAACGTTCCTCCATTAGGGAGGATTACTCACTAAAACAAACGCGGTGTAAAACCCACAATGGAGATCGAATGTCTCTTGATAATAAAGCTCATTATTTAAAAAGAGTTGTATTTTCTTTTATTCTCTTTATTTATTCTATTTATTTTAAATATATATTTATTTATTTAAAATTTCCAATTTAGAATGAAAAATTCTAAATATAAATTTTAATTTAATATTTATAAATTTTACTTAGATGGATATGAAAATAACATGAATTATTTCCATCTTAGTAATAATTTCCAATAAATATTTAGAAAAAAATATTTAAGTTGTTACAAAATTAATTTAAATTAATTTACAACTCAAATTTAATTTTCTATAAATATATATTGCATTTCGAAAAATTAAAGTATATAAGAATACAATTTTCGAAAAATGCATATTAAAATAAAAAATAAATCCTGGAAAAAATTATTCTAATTTAATGTTGGCCCAAAATTAATTAATAAAAATTAATTTACAACAAAAAATATAATTTTCCTATTTAATTAAATATATAAGAAAAATTACAAATATTTAAGTATGATGATGAAAATCAACTTAAATATTAATTTTCTATTTAATTAAATACACTAGAAAAAAACTTCAAGCAAAAATATCACCTATCTAGATTTTCCTTTGACTAATTAATTCTATTTCTAATAATATACTTTAATTCAATTTATTTTAAATTAATCAATAAATGAAAAAATCATTGATTTAAGTTGATCCAAGAATTAATTAAAATAATTAATTTACAACTTAATCTATTTTTCAAGATAAAATTCGAAATTCTAGCATTTAAGAAATACAATTTCGAAAATTGATTAATAAAATAAAGAAAAATATATTTTGAAAATTATTTAAATTTAGTTGAAAAAAATAAATTTCAACTAAAAATAATATTCTATTTAATTAAATGTCATGAAAAAGAAATATTTAAGTATGATGATAAAAATCAACTTAGATATTTAATTTTCAAATTAATTAAATGTATTAAATTCAAGAAATAAATAATTAAGTGTAGAGAAGGCTTAATTATTAATCTCTAGTTTAATACTAGGAAAAAATATATTTAAAATAAATTGTACCAAAATTAATTAATAAATAATTAATTTCACAATTTATAATATTTTCCTATTTAATATTAGAAATAATAAGTAGTCTATAAATAACTATCTAGAAAATATCTTATTTGACTAAGTATCTTTTCCACAAAATTTGAAAAAATATCTAATTTAAGTTGTACTAGAAAAATCTAGAACTTAAATATTTTCAAATTTAAATTTAATTAAATATCAAAAATTAAGTTGTAACCACTTAATTTGAAAATATTCCATTTTAAGTTAATATTTGAAAAGATATTAACTTAAAAAATATCTAAAGAATCTTAATAACCAATGCCTAAAATTCCTCAACTTAATTTTGAAATTTTGAATTCAAAAGATATTCAGATTTAAGTTGGTTAGTTGAAGATAACTAAATATCAACTTAAATAGGAATATTTAATGAAAAATTTAAATTAAGTTCCAGAAAGAATCTAGATGGTTATAATTCTATATTTAATTAAATACAAGAAAATACATATAGTTTAGCTTAGAATATAAAATTCCTTAAACTATATTTTTCTTAAATTAATTTCAAAATAAATGAAATTAATTATGTTGCTAATCAATTTTATTAGGTTAAACTAGTTTAATTAACCTAGTACAGTTATTCAAATCAGGCAAATGGGCCTTCACAATTGGGGTGGTTTGTGTGAGGGGGTGCTGGGTTCAGTATGTCGTACCCACTTCTATGGCTCCCAACTCTCACACAAGGCCCAAAAGAGAGGAATTTAACCTTAATAAGAACAATTGTTATTAATTGAATAAGCCCAAAACTAAATGGGCCTAAATAAAATCTATCAATGACTATGACATTTTATTTAGCAACATTAACCTATATGCATCTATAATAAAATTAAACACATAGGCTCACACAAACGCACACTTTGGATGGGTCCTATCATGTTGCTAGGTCATACACAGATGAAAGAAGATTGTAAAATTTACCTGTTACAAATTATTAACTTGACCAAGGGAGCCATCAGATCATTAGATCTGGCAAAAAGTAACCATGGCTATTTGCAATCAAGTAATAATAGGTTTTAAAAACTTACACATAAGCTAAAACACATACTCCTGCAACAAGGTTAGTTGGATAGTTGGATGTAGGATTTATTTAATTTTAAATTAAATATTTAATTTCGAAAATAATTAATTAAATAAATAAAAAAAATAATTTTTCGAAAAATTTAAAAAAAATTTGAAAAATTCGAAATTTTTTTTTTTTTTTTTTTTTTTTTTTTAAAAAAAATTAAAATTTAAAATTAAACCTACAATTTTTGAAAAATTAGGTTTCAACCAACCTAAATATCATTTCAAAAAAAATTTGCTAACTACTTTTAAATTTTAAATGTTATTTTATAAATAAAATTAAATAAAAAATTAGAAAAGATAAATAAATATCTTTTTCAAATTTTAAATTTAATTTAAATAAATAAAATAACAAAATTTAAAAAAAATTAGCAAAATATCTTATATCATTTAAAAATTACATAATTATAAATATCTTATTTTTAAATTTAAAATAAGATAAGATATAATCAAATTTTAAAATAAGATAGATTTTTAAGCAAAAAGATAAATACTAATTCTATTCGAATTCAAATTACACTAATATCTTGAATTAATTTAAAAAAAATTAAATTAATTCAAAATGATAATTAGAATTGAATTAGGAATAGTAATAGTATATATACAAAACCATACAAAAAATTGGAAGTTAATTCCATGAAAAAGTATGAAAAATTGAAGAAAAAGGAAAAAATCCGAAACTGTACGGACAGTTCTGCGATCGCGCGAAACTATCACAGAGCCCCGATTTTGTCAAATCTTCAAAAATCATAACTAATTCAAATAAAATCCAAATTGAGTTCTGTAAAAGGCTAACTTGCTTAATTTTTTCCATACTATCCAATAAAAATAATTCCAGAAACGAAATCACAATTATTTTTCACGAAAATTTCACAAACATCAATCAATCATCAAATAACACTCAATACAACATGATACCATCCAAAGAACATACAAACAATCGTTTTAAAGTCCAAATTTCTTGCAAGTAAATCAATTACCATGGCTCTGAGGCCAGTTGTTGGAATTTATTTTACCAGGATCTTAGATCTACTCACAAGTATGTTTATTAACATCCTAAATAAGAACTTTCTAAAACGATAAATTAAACACATATAAAGTTTAAGAAACCTTACATTGGGTGCAGCGGAATAATATGACTCCTTCCGTTCAGATATCTAGCCCTTGATTCCTTTCTGTAGCAGAGCATTATCAATATCTGAACCTGGATCTCTTTCTCTGAATCTTTTATGCTGAAACTCCTTTGCTGATGATCTTTCTTCACGATCTTCCTCACTATGATTGAGGTATCACTTGATGTGTGTGGGCACTACTGTAATCACTAAGGATTTCGAAATTCTCAAGAGGGAAGAGAAGAAGTGACAGCTAAAGATAGGGAGAGAGAAGGCTCAGGTTTTTCTCTGAAGGAAAAATAGAAAATTTAAGTGTAAATTTCCTGAAGCCTTCACTATCTATTTATAGCATTCCACTAGGGTTAGGTTTGAATTATTTGGCATTAAAATAATGAAAAAATCAGTTTAAATTTCCTACAAAAGTGGCTGGCCCTACACTTAGTGGATTGGGCTTGCTTTTTGCAATTTTGCAATTTTAACACCTTTTGTATCTGATTTTCTCAAAAATACCAATTTCCTAATTCAACCATTTAAATGCCAATTCTAACTATTTAATAACTATAAATAATTATTAAATAATATTGTCATTTATCATATTTATTAATTGAACCATAGAAAGTATCATAATTAACAAATATGCCCCTATAAACTCTTTCTTTACAATTTCGCCCTTACTTAGTGAAAAATTCACAAATAGACATAGTCTAATTTGAGAATTATAATTGATTAATCAAAACCAATTACATGAGTCTTACAAGCAATATTATCTCAACTAGTGGGGGGACCATGGGTCTATATAACCGAGCTTCCAATAAGTAGATCAAGAATTTAGCACTAAAATTCACTAACTTATTAATTCTTCGTTGAATCCACGCATAGAACTTAGAATTGCACTCTCAGTATATAGAATGCTCTATATGTTCCACCATATAGACACATCATTAGTTATCCATTGTTATAATCCTAATGTGATCAATGATCCTCTATATGAATGATCTACACTGTAAAGGGATTAAATTACCGTTACACCCTACAATGTATTTATTCCTTAAAACACTTGACCCCGTATAAATGATATTTCAGCTAATGTGAAATGAGTACTCCACCATTTATGTTCGTTTGGTCAAGCTCGAAGGAGATCATCCTTTGCTTACTATTCGCCAGATAGAAGCTATAGATTCCATGTTTATGATAGCGCTCCCACTCAATTGCACTACCGTGTTCCCAAAATGTACGTATCACCCTGACCTAAAAGTAGGCTTAACTAACAAATCAAAGAACACGAATAGCCTTTCAAGATTGAGCCTAATCATATCAGGATTAAGATCATTTGATCTAGGATCAACTTGGCGATATTGACTTGAATAGATATTACGGTAAGTTTAATAAATCTAAGTCAAAGTTCAATATCGGTCCCTTCCGATGCATACTCCATGCATCCAACCTAAGCTTTACTTTAACCAATGTTCTGGAAAGAACATAGTATTTCTCCAAATACAAGTAAACTCTTGTTGTAGATTATCATATCAGTAAAACCCTGTGTCTGATAAATCTAGGAAACTTTATTCACATAGTCATGTTTACTTTCCAATGTGTTGACGGCACAATAAACAGGATCAAGTATGTGAAAAGGGTTTCAGATGAATTTATACATTATGTACATATAATCAAGAAATAAATCATGTGAACCATGCAACATTAAATGTTGTTTCTGATCTATATTAATAAGTAAATTTGATTATATTGAAATGAGTTTTATTTAGGGCATTAAACCCAACAGATTCTTCTTACTAACTCAAACCCAATCTCTCTCTCTTTTCACTGCATTCTCTACGTCTCAATCTTTTCTCTCACAAAGTCTCAATCCCAATATGAATCGTGTCTTCAATTTTGTACTCTATCTTTCTTTTAAATTAACTAGTCAATGCGGAATTTATAGTCTTAAGATCAAGATCCTAAAGTCAGTAGCTGCATGGAGCAAGGTTGTTAAGTTAGTTAAAAACAATTAACTTAACCAAACTTCTCATTGAGTGAAGTCTCTACGTCAGTTTAAGTATCAACGCCTCCGAGAACATGTATGAGCTTCCAGACTCACGGACTAAGTACACTCGTTGATGATGCTTATGGATAGGATATAGTCTACAAGAGTCGACTATCCAGATCTACCATTCCGTGAAGGACAACTAGCCAATTTGAACTCCTTTCTAGAGGGAGGCTAGCTATCCTGAAGACTGAACCTGAAGTGGACATGATTGACATCTGAAAACTCCCTTCCGGACTCAACTATCATTTTACAAGACTCCTTCTCGGATTGGCATCCGTGAGCGAACAACTTTCTAGGAATGACATTTGTGGAGACCTTTTCATTTGAAGGAACTATACCACAAATTCTACGTAGTTACTTCAAATTAAAAGAATGACAATGATGAAGAAAGAATGCAACCATCATTGGTTGGTGTTCTAGGAATCTCAGTATACTAACTTCTGAGATTGATTAAGTATAAGCAATGCTTGAACTTGTTTAAGATTAAGACCTTAGTCCCAACATTTATCTTCAGTACTAACCTTCTGTAAATCAACCAGTCCTTCTTCTATCTTCTCTCTGATCCAGTAGAATCTTATATATCTATATATTTGCTCTTTTCATGATAAATCGGGTTCTTACATAGATGGATGGATGATTGGCTATCTGAATACACAGTTAATTCCCCTTTGATTTGTTTTAACATCATAAAGTAGTCCAAAGTCATAATGCTTCCTTAAAAGCTTCTCTGGTTGCCATGAACTCTGCTTCAGTGGTGGGAAAAGTATAACCATGTATTGTAATTGAGCCTTCCAGCATATACAGTTTCGGTTTGTCAAGAAAACATAGGAAGTGATTGATTTTACCGTATCTCTATTCGAGTCATAGTCCACGTCCACAAACCCTTTTAACTCTAATCCTCCTTTTGCTTTTTGATAGGTTAGACCATAGTCCCAAGTGCCCTTCAAATATCTCAATAATCATTTAAGGGCTTTCCAATGTTCCATGCCCGGATTGGACATGAACCTGCTTAGGATGCTTACATCGTGAGCTATGTCCGGTCTCGTGCTCACCATAACGTACATTAAGCATCCTAGAACCACATCATAAGGTACATCCTGCATCTCTTCTTTCTCTTTCATACTATTAGGACATCGTTCCTTTGACAAAACAAATTGACCCCCTAACGAAACAGATGTACTCTTTGCATCTTCCATGATAAACTTCTATATAATTTTCTTGATGTACCTAGATTGCTTTAAGTTGATGGTCCCTTCGTTCTGATTCCGTGAGACTTCCATACCAAATTGAAGTTTACCCTGAACAGAAGAACATTTTTAATTTCTGAATTAAGGGGTCATTTTAACCAAATTAAACGTGAAACTAATCTTCATATTCACATCTTAGTAGTACAAATTTTTTGTGACTAGTGGAGAAAAATATTCCGAGATGGGTCTAAGCCACATTTCACAAAGGGGTACCACTATTAGAAATGAATTTTTTTTACTATTTTGATTAAAATGATTGTTAATGTTTAAAAACTACTTGTTCACTCAATGTGTCCAATAGAAAAGTAATGCACAACAGTCTTAGATATGTCCTTATGAAATTTCACGATTTTTTGAGATGTGTAGGGTGACATTTTAAAAGAACACTAATGAGTTAAGAGTAAGGAAAAAACTTGTTAAAATTTACCCTAAACAGAAGAACATTTTAAATGCTTGAATTATGGGGTCATTTTAACCAAATTTAACGTTAAACCAATTTTCGTATTCACGTCTATATAGTATAAATTTCTTGTGACTAGTGGAGAAAAATATTCTAAGATGGGTGCGAGACACATGTCACAAAGGGTGAGATTGTTAGTGCTTGAAAATTACTTTTTCTCTCAATGTGTCCGATGGGAAAGTGATGCACAACATTCTTGGCTTTGTACCTATTAAATTTCATGATTTTTTGAGATATGTAGGGTGAGATTTTAAGAGAACACTAAAGACTATAAGAGTACAGAAAAACTTGTTTAAATTTACCCTGGACAGAAGAATATTTTCAATTTCTGAATTAGGGGGCCATTTTAACAAAATTTAACGCGAAATCAATCTTCATATTCACGTTTTAGTAGTACGAATTCATCGTGACTAGTGGAAAAAAATATTCTGAGATGGATCTAGTCCACATTTCACAAAGAAGTAACACTATCAGAAATGCGAGATTTTTACTATTTTAATTAAAATGATTGTTAGTGCTTGAAAAATATTTTTTTCTCTCAATGTGTCCAATAGAAAAGTGATGCGCAAGGGTCTTGGCTTCATCCTTTTGAAATTTCACAATTTTTTGAGATTTGTAGGGTGAGATTTTAAGGGAACACTACCGAGTGTAAGAGTAAGAAAAAAAACCTATTAAAATTTACCATGAACAGAAGAACATTTTCAATTCTTGAATTATGGGGTCATTTTAACCAAATATAATGTGAAACCAATTTTCATATTCACATCTTTATAGTACGAATTCATTGTGACTAGTGGAGAAAAATATTTTGAGATGGGCCTGGGCCACATTTCACAAAGGGGTACCACTGTCAGAAATGTGATATTTTTACTATTTTGATTAAAATGATTGTCGGTGATTAAAAATTACTTTTTTCAATGTGTCCAATAAAAATGTTATGCACAACGATCTTGGATTTGTTCTTGTGAAATTTCATGATTTTTCAAGATGAGTAGGGTGAGATTTTAAGAGAACACTAACGAGTCTAAGAGTAATGAAAAAACTTGTTAAAATTTACCCTACACAGAAGAACATTTTCAATTTTTAAATTAAGGGGTCATTTTAACCAAATCTAATGAGAAACCAATCTTAATATTCATGTCGTAGTCGTACGAATTCAATTTGACTAGTGGAAAAATATATTCTGAGATGGGTTTGGGCCACATTTCACAAAAGGGGTACCACTCAAAAATGTGAAATTTTTTACTATTTCGATTAAAATGATTTTTAGTGCTTGAAAACTACTTTTTATCTCAACGTGTCCAATAGAAAAGTGATGCATAAGGGTCTTGGCTTAATCCCTGAGAAATTTCATCATTTTTCAAGATTTGTAGGGTGAGATTTTAAGAGAATACTAACGAGTGTAAGAGTAAGAAAAAAACTTGTTAAAATTTACCTTGAAAAAGAAGAATATTTTCAATTTCTGAATTACATTTTGTTTTAACCAAATTTAACACAAAACTAATCTTCACATTCACGTCTTAGTATTATAAATTCAATGTGATTAGTGGGGAAACATATATCGAAATGGGTCCAGGCCACATTTAACAAGGGGTACAACTATCAGAAATGTGAGATTTTCACTATTTTGATAAAAATGATTTTTAGTGTTTGAAAATTACTTTTTCTGTTAATCTGTCAAATAAGAAAGTAATGCACAACGTTCTTGACTTCGTCCAAATGAAGTTTCAAAAATTCTCTCCAGAGCAAGGTTTAAGACAAGGAGACCCGCTCTCCCCATCTTTGTTCATACTTGCAGCGGAAACCTTATCAAGGCTGCTACTCTCAAAAGAGGAGGCTGGGTTGCTAAAAGGGTTCAAACTTACGAGAAGAGGTTCGGCCATCACTCATCTCATGTTCGCGGACGACATTATCCTTTTCGGACAAGCCTCCATAAAAGAAGCTAAATCATTTAGCGACTGCCTAAGCTCTTACTGCGATTGGTCAGGACAAGCAGTAAATGGTCTCAAGTCGTCCATTTTCTTCTCCAAAGGTGTTAGCCCAAGAAAAGCTCAAGCTATTTCCCAACTGTTGGGCATGAAAAGAATGAACAACAAAGCTACATATCTCGGCCTACCCCTCTTCCGATCAATCAAAAAAACTGAGGATACGAACCACTTAGTGGAAAGGGTCCTCAAATGTGTTCAAGGATGGAAGGCGAAGCTTCTTTCTAGCACTGGTAAGACATGCTTAATCAAATCCGTAGGTTCAACGTTAGCAAATTACGTGACTTCCTCGGACGTTATCCCTGTGTCAATGGCCAACAAAATTGATAGAGTCCTTAGGGACTTTTGGTGGGGAGATACGGATGATAAGCGAACGCTACACACGGTATCTTGGACAAAACTATGCACACCTAAAGTGGCTGGAGGTCTTGGATTCCGATCAACCATTGCTACGAACAAAGCGTTTCTACAGAAATGGGCATGGAAAATTCTTATGGATGAAAACAGTCTGTGGGGGAAACTAATGAAGGAAAGATACTTACAGAACCAGAGTTTTTTGGACTTGGAAATCAAAAGCCAAGATTCAGATGATGTGGAAGGCAATTCTCAGGGAGAGATCATCACTCACAAAAGGCCTCTGTAAAAGGATTGGAGACGGTAGAAACACTTCCATATGGTTCGACCCATGGGTACCAGGGGGATGTCTCCAACCAGCCCCTCGACTGGATGCCACAGGTTGTATCAGCATGGTAAGCACCTTCATCCACAATAATGAATGGGATCATGCCTTAGTTAGAAAGTGGTTTAATGAAGATGACTCCAGAAGGATACTCAACATATCGCTTCCAAACAACCAGACCAAAGATTCCTGGCTTTGGTTACCAGAACCGAGTGGTAATTTTTCTATTAAGTCAGCCTATAGACTGTCCCTGAATATTGACACAAGCAGGCCTGACTATGCTAAATGGAAAACTCTTTGGGGTGCACGGATCCACAACCGACTCAAGATGCTCTGGTGGAAAATTTTATCTAACAGTCTTCTCACTAGAGTCAGACTGGGTATGGTATTTAACATGGACTCGGTTCTATGCCCCCTCTGTAACTTGGATGATGAGAATTCGATTCATTTACTTTGGAGCTGTGCATTCGCGAGAGCAATTTGGTTCGGCTGTTTGTGGCAAGTACGGACTGATTCTCTAACGACTTCAAGCTGGGACGAGTGGTTAGCATGGTTCTATCCCACATATAATCCAACTATACAATACAATCCAACATATAATAATAATAATAAAGATGATCACACTTTGATTTTATTAAGCAAAGGTGCATGCATGTACATGTACATCCATAAACACGTAGAGAGCTATTATGCCCAACGAAACACACAACAAAATAAATAAGCAAATACAAATTAATAAGAAATAAAATAATATAAATTATTTCTTATTAACATTTTATTTAGTAATTAATAAAGTTGAAATGCAAGAAATGCATTCCAATTGTTCGGGATGATTTTAATAAGTTGCGGTTGGAACATGATGATCATCTTCGTGATCATTGCTAATTTCAGCCGCAACATCATTAATATCATTACTATTTGGGGGGAGACATACTCCCGTTGCCGGACCGCCTTCTCTAGGAGCACTACAGTGATTTGGATAGCAACATCCATGAAGTGTAAAATGACCCGAATAGCATTCACCGCCAAGTTGAGGTTGACATCTTGAATAAGGTGTGCAAACTGAATTCCACACACCTTCACACGTCGTTCCTTCACAGCAAAGCTTCCCTTGGAGAGCGTTGCAATATTCACCGGGCGCCATACACCGACCATAGGAGCACCCCACAAGATTAACCATAATCACCACTATTATTACCATCTTCTTCATCATCATCATCATCTTCTTCTTCAAGTAGTACCTTAATATATATAATCTGATGAGTTTCTTTGCTTTAGACTTAATTTTGTATGAACCTTTGTTGTTGCATATTTATAGTAGAAAATAAAATGAAGTGAAATAATGATACAACAACTACTTTGATGTATAATACAAAAGACAATAATGATTTTCAACTTCAAGCTAGAAGTGGGGTCGTAATTAATTTATCTACAACAACTTTTTTCATTTGATTAATTTTTCACTTATATTAATATCACCCAATAAATTATTTCGCGGTTGCAGTACTAAATAGGAATATTAAGGAATATTAATGTCGTATTCATAGGATAGGAAGACAAATTGCAACTAAAAATTAAATTGGTAAAAATAGAAAATAATAAAAACGTGAATATATTGAAAATAATAAAATAATAAAAGAAAAAGAGGATGATTGGATAAATTTGATAAGGTCGAAATATAGTTATACAAATCTTATTCTAACACTGATATTAATTAATTCACACAGTTATAATTCTACACCATTATTAGAGTTGGAAGATGAATATATTAAAAGTATAAATTAATTAATATTGAATAAATTGAAGCACATCTATATATATCTTCATAGCATATCATATTATATATCCTAAAAATGCAAAAAAGAAAAAGTTTAGATTAAAAAAAACTATTGCAAAAAAATTGGTAAGTGTTATATATAATTGAGATTAAAAAATTGAGATTTATAAAAAGAAATAAAAAAAGAGTGAAAAATGGAAAAATTTCAGATTAAATAAAAAAAAATTGCAAAAAAATATGTAAATATGTTATATATATATAATAAGAGTAATATATATATATATATAGAGAGAGAGAGAGAGAGAGAGAGAGAGAGAGATTTTTTTAAAAAAAATTGAGATTTATAAAATCCAAAAAAAAAAGAGAGAGAGAGAGAGATTAAAGAAAAGGAAAAGTTCAGATTTATTTATATAAAGAGATTAAAAAAATTGAGATTGAGTTAGTATAAATTTAGTACTAGACATTTAATTTTGTAGTATTTTGTTTTTATGTTTTGAAATTTTGTATTTATAAATGTTATTGTCAGTGTTTTATTTTGTTTGATTAGAATTGTTTCTTTTTGTTGTTATTAATAGTTTTAATTTTTATTTAGAAATGTTCAATTATAGTCGTTATGATGTCGAAATTTTAGTAGAATTAGGAAATGTTATTTGATTTAAGTTTCTTTTAAACTTGGTTGTTATGGAGCGACGGTTATTATATAATAATTTAGAATAATAATTTAGAATAAGATTAGTTACTAATTAGTTACAAATTATATAGTATATTATAGTTAGTTACTAATTAGTAATTTAGTAATTTTATTCTTCTTTTGAAAATAATATTTAATTTAACTAATTTTACTCTAATTAAGAATTTAAAGTTATTATGTTCTAAATATAAAGGAAATACATGTATAAATACAAGTTAAGGTAAGAATGGAATGAACAAATGATACTATTGACAAATCTAGAGACATAATTAGGAGGTTAATAGTAACATAGAGAGAGACTATAAATAAAAATTATATTGGTCTTTTGTTCTTGTTATGATGCAAAAGTTATCATACTAAAAATAAAAATATAGGTTTTGAGAGATATCAAGCAAGAAAAAGAAACCATAATCATGTCTACTGCTGGTCACTTGATTAATACAAAAATATCTAAGTGTTCTATAGAAGACATTAGGTCTCAAAGGTTCTTCATTGGTAAAAGAGAGTCAAACCCAATAACCCAAAATCTCTATCATGCTATTACAAATTTATCAACTAGACTTTACACTAAAGATGTTTACTTTCTCATTAAACTTATCCAACTAAGCTTATCTAAAAAGGTTTTTTTTTTATTTGGGCCCCTAAAATGAGTGGGCCTTAGAGGCGGGCTAAGCCCGCCTATGCTTAGGGCCGTCCCTCACTACAAGAAACTGCTACTTTTAGTGACAATTTTTTAGTCGCAACATAATTTTTTTGTGACTAAATGTGACTTTTAATCATAACAAAAATTTACTTGTGATTAAAACATAGTATTTAGACACAAATTGTCACTAATTTAGTTTGGATATAACAAGTATTGTGACTAAAAACACATTTAGTCACAACAAATTGTAATTTTTGTGACTATTAATATTTTTAGCTACGAACCTTTTACTCAAAACATAGAAATGATAATTTATAAGTAGTTACAATTCTTTTTACTTTTAATTATAAGTTTTGTTGTGATTAAAAGTAAAAATTTTATAGTATCTGAATAACGCTATATAATTAGTTATCAATATTCTTTGAAAATTATTATATCTCAAATTTTATTCTTGTGATAAAAATATATATCATTTAAAATTGAAAATGAGACAATATAATAATATTGTGGTGGATTAGTCCCTCGAATGCCACCACAATATCTAACCGGCAAAAAAAGATGAATTCATCAATATTGTTATATATTATTCAACAATAATGAATATTTATTATTAAATAATATTGATGAATAATATTGGTTAAAGTAAATTTAGAGTAATGATATATTAAAGTGAAAAATGAAGATAAAGAAAATTTAAAGTAAAGATAGGATTATAGTCCTTTCAAATCTCAACAATTTTAATTTTGAGAATAAGCCTTGATATTAACAAGGGATAATTTAATAAAAAAATACAAAAATAATAAAAAAAAAATTATAAAATTCGGTTGTACAAAATTTTAAATATTTTTATTATTTTTATGATTTTATTTATAAAAATTTAATTTTTAAATATATTTTTATATATATTGTATTTTTATTAATTTATTGTTAAAGTTTTATTATTTATATGTTATCCATGTCCACAATCTTGAAGAGGGAACATCTAAATACAAAATTTAAAGAGCATTAAATCAAGTTCTATCCCCTTGTTGTATTATCTTGATTTTTGTATTTTTAAAAGGACTAACAAAGATAAGATAAGGTATAGAGGTTTAAATCAATAAATAGAACAATTAATATTTCAGGCATTAATATGTGTACCTCTTATCCTTATGACCTGGGTCACAATAATATTACTCTCTCAAGTCTCAATAAATTTATTAATGTAAAAGTTAATTTAGTTGTACAAAATATCTTAATTGTTGTCAAAATCAGTTAAAATTATGTCATTCTTTGTTATCATCATATATTATTTATCAAAATGATAAATATATATATATATTTCAAAATGTTAATTAATTAAAAACCTACCTACATACTTATCATTATCATGTTCTTAATTTTCCCCCAATCTCTTTCACATTCTCTTATCTCTTAGAGTAGCTACAATGCTAGTTGTTCATGAAGCCTTTGTCAGTCTAAGAAAAGTAATATTGATTGCTTGACCACTAAAGAAATTAAATTGTGTGGGCTACTACAATTACTACATGTCAAGCAATGGTAGTTGAATTATTTTTTTATAATTTTTCTATCAAAAATGAGTATTAATATAATATTTAAAATATTAAAAGTAATTTAATAATATATTAAATAATATAGTGTGGGTCCATTCTCTTGACTTTTAAAATTGCTTAGCATTAGAGTAATTTTAAGAGTAAAGTGGTCAAAAATAATGCGAATGAAACAAAAAATAAATATAATATTTTAAGATAATGTGAAAATTGTTAGCTATTTTTTAAAATGCTTGCATTAAAGTTGCTCTTATGGACCACACAAAATAAATAAATAAATAAAAATTAATATTATTATTACTTTTGCTGATATGGCATAATTATGACTAGCAGAACTAAGATGTCAAAAATTTTAAATAATTAAACAATTACTAATGACAAAATTTACACATCCAGAACAACAATGAGATAAAATAGGGGCAACACATAGTATATAAAACCAGAAACATAATAAATGTAAAAAATAAAAAATTAACACCGAATAATATACTGGTTCAAGTCCTATAGATCGATGTGATTTATAGCTCTACTCCTGTCTTGGAACACCATTGAAATCCTTCTTTATTGATTGAGCAATAATAGGTACCATACAGTCGAGACGAGATTCTCTATTAAATTCTCACTAAGAGTTTCAACTCTCACACTTACACCCAAGAATCTTCTTCATCTACAGAAGATTTTTCTTACAAAACTCAAATCCAATCTCTCTCTTTTCTCTGCAACTCTCAATCTTTTGTCTCTCAAAGTCGCAATCCCAATCTGAATCGTGTCTTCAATTCATGTGTTCTATCTTTTTTTTTCAAAAAAATTAACTAGTCAACATGGTATTTATAGTCTTAAGATCAAGATCCTAAAGTCAGTAGCTGTAAGAAGCGAGGTTGTTAAGTTAGTTAGAAACAACTAACTTAACCAACTCTTTAGTGAATTCTCTACGTCAGCTTAAGTATTAACACCCCCGAGAACATGTATGAGCTTCTAGACTTGCGGATCAAGGACACTTGCCGATGATGCTTGGATAGCATATAGTCTACTGGAGTCGACTATCTAGATCTACCATTCCAGGAAGGACAACTAGCCAACTGGAACTCCTTTCTAGAGGAGGGCTAGCTATCCTGAAGACTGAACCCGAAGTGGACATGATAGATATCCGGAAACTCCCTTCCAGACTCAACTATCATTTTACAAGACTCCTTTCGGGACTGGCATCCGTGAGCGAATAACTTTCTAGGAATGACATTTGTGGAGACCTTTTTATTTGAAAGAACTATACAGGAGATGCAGATACCAGTTCATAGTACACCAATTATTTGGTGTGATAATCTTGGAGCAGCATCTTTAGCTGCTAATCCCGTTCATCATGCACGCACCAAGCACATTGAGATAGATGTTCATTTTGTTCGTGATATGGTGCTGCAGAAACTTATTGACATTCGCTATGTTCCTACTGCTGAACAGATAGCTGATGTCTTAATTAAGGGACTTTCAGTAGCTCGATTTCTCAGATTTAAAGACAAGCTTCAAGTGGTTGATTCCCCTTTTCGCTTGAGGGAAAATGTTGAGAAACCGTTAGAAGATGGTTTAACCTCTAACTGTCAGAGTCAGAGTCTATTAGAAAGTTAGAGTTTCTGTTACAAGTTGTTGTATTGTTAGAACCATTTACAGCAGTATCTTTACTCTATAAATAGCTTGTAATCTGAGTCTTTGATCAATAAGAAAAGAGCTCCATTCAATCCAAATTTTCTCTCTGTTTTCTCTGTTTTATTCTATCTATAATCTAGATTTTATTTTGCAAACTTGATGTGTTATGAAAAAGAAAAGAAAGAAAAGAAATCATATTTCTTGTAGCTTTTGTAATTGTATTAAGTGGTAGAGATTTATGGGAAAAAACCCATCAATTTTACCAATATACATATATATATATGTGTGGAAGAAAAGCAGTGAGATTATGCTATGTGTGAGTGATTTTTTAGCAATGCTATATGTAACTGTTGAATGAGTAATGTGTGTGATATGCTATTGGTTCAACCATATTTATAGTCACTAAGCTTTTCTATAAATAGTGAACTAATTAGTTAACAAATTAATAAAACAGAGGAATGTGATTTTTTTTGTTTTTGGTCTTAGCATTTACTTGACTAATTTTCATTTGGTGAGAACGACATGTTCTGTATTTGTCATTTATTTTATACAGTATAAGAAGAAATTAATTATCAATAGATATAGAAATTATATGCCACAAATATAATGCATGTACCATTAATTCAACAATCTCATACATTAAAGTGATTATGATAAGATAGAATTTGAGGGATCCCATTATTGTTTTTGCTGTAAATTTCAGTTTCATGTGGATTATTATTGTTGTGGTAATAGTATTTCATTGTCTTTTGTCCTTTGATAAATTGGTTTCTTTGTATTTATGTAATGAGTCCACTATTCTATAAGATGAGGAGGTTTTAAAAGTAAAATCGTAGCTTATTGTATGATAATCTGAAATGAATTGATGGGAGATATTAGTAATTAATTTTATATTGATCCATGGTTTGAACAAAAGATATGTTATGACCAACAAGGAAGTAGCTTAAAGGCCTAAGTCTATTTGTGTTATTTCGTAGTTTATTTATTAACACCATATGATAAAAGAATAAATGAGCTTCTGAAAGTTGGATAGAACAAACGTGCACTTAAAGTAGCAAAGAAGAATCTCGGAACCTATAAGAGGGAGAGGTAGGGTGAAGAGATGTCAAATGACTTTGATTAGTAGAATAATATTGAGGATTTTTCAACTTGTGTTTCTTAAATTAAGTAGATTTTAGCCTTATAACATTGAATTTATTTTGGGAAATTTACATGGTATACTGACTTTTGTTATTGTTTTTTACAAAAATACTGTCACACGGCAGAATTTATTTTTTTTACTGTATATTATTATAAGTTTTATACTGCAGTATACTGTGTTTATTCTTCAGTTTTTTAATTTGTTTTAGTGTTATTTTACGATTGTTTTTCATAATTTATTTTTTAACGTCGATTTCACTATTCTTGTTCTATTTGCTTGATTTAATAATTGTCGTTCTTTTATATTTTTCTAAGTGGTTTATATATGCTTATTGTTTTACATTTATTTTTGTGTTGCTTTAGTAGTTTTTTTGTTCTGATTTTTTAAAATTAGGCTTGCAAATATAATTGCTATTGCATTGGGTATTAAGGCTGTGCAGAACATTTTTTAGTTTTTTTAATCATGTTTTCCTTTCTTTTGTTTGATTTATTTCGGTGTTGTTTTATAGTTATTTTGCCATGATTATTAATTTGACGTTGGTTTCACTGTTTTTTCTCAATCTCACCGGAATTAATGGATGTTTCTCGATGGTTCTAGTGTTCTTGTGGCGATTCTGTCCGTGGGTGTGGAAGATGGAAGTCTCATTTTTTTTTGTTTACAATATAAAAGAAAAAAAAATTGACCAAGACAGTATAAAAGTAATTTCTGTCGTGTGGCAGTATTTTTGTAAAGATTGAGCAAAAAGTCAGTATTTTTGTAAGTTTCCCTTTATTTTCATCACATAATTGTTAGAAAATTGATATTTATATTGTGGTTTTTTCTTTTCTTTTTTTCTTTGCTTTTTGAAACAGGGTTCATTTGTGCATTATCAATAAAGATTGATTTATTTTAGTTATAATTCCTGTTTTTTAATTTTTTATGTGGTTTTTTTGGCAGATCTAGTGAACAGGGCCGGTCCTGAACTGAAATGGGTCATAGGCAAAATAATTTTTTAAGCCCTTAATATAAAGATAAATGATATTTTTAAAATTACTACAAATATATATATATATATATATATTTAAAAAGGTAATTTTTATTATTTGGGCCCCTAAAATGAGTGGGCACTAGGCGCGGGCCTAGCCCGCCTATGCCTAGGGTTAGCCCTACTGGTGGAGCCACTGAAAAGAAGAAATAATAATTCTTTTTTCAAGTTATCTGTGAGTTGGCATTATAATCTAAATTCTTTTGAAATTTGGAGCAGAGAGACTTCACTTTGAATATTTGTTTGTTTAAGCTTTTTATGTTTAGTTTTATCATAGTGTGTAGACATTGTTTTCTTCTCTCAACACTATAAGCAGGGTTAATTATGTGTTTTTTTTTTTATAAAAAAATAAATATATAAATTAAGTAATTTTTTATTAATAATATTGTATACTTAATTAAATTATATTTGATATTTTTCTAATTATTAAAATACATAAATTGAAATAAAAATTTATAACTAATTATACGCGGGTGTATTTTATGTAATTTTTACCTAGTATATATATATAAATTCGAGTAAATGTATGATATTCTATTGATGACATGATGTTGATCCAGTTACAATAATTAAAATTAAATCTCTGTTCATTCCAACTAAGACCTTTAATTGATAGCTAGCCAAATAATAATAATAATAATAATAATAATAATTAACGGCATAAGTGCCTAAAGTTTTAAGTTTGTAAGCGGCATAAACCCAATATTTATTTTTAACGGCATATATAAGTTTTCAATGTTTATACAACTGTAATTTTTCTTTAATTTTGTCAGTACAGACTCTATTATTGTTTTAAACAGGGATACACTACAAAAAATCTTACTTTTAGTAATAATAAAATTTGTGACTAAAAGTGAAAAAGTTGTGACAAATTATAAATTATTATTCTTATTTTGTGACTAAAAGGTCTAGTGGCTAAAGGTATTAGTCACAAAAATTTAAATTTGTTGTGACTAAATATATTTTTAGTCACAATACTTTGTTGTGACTAAAACTAAATTAGTAACAACTTGTAACTAAATACTATGTTTTAGTCACAAAGAACATTTTGTTGTAACTAAAAGTCAAATTTAGTCACAAAAAAATTATGTTGTGACTAAAAAGTTATCACTAAAAAATAGCAGTTTTTTGTACATAGGCCCGAATTCTAGATCATTGGGTCTAGATAGAAATATGTAGTATCATCAATTACTTCCAAATGTTCTTTTAATAAATTCAAAACAAAGTTTGTATTGACGAAACTGTGAGAAAATTACAATTTTACAAACATATACTGCTAAAAATAAACATTTATGCGGCTTACAAATTTAAAATTTTTAGTACCCGTAATATTAAAACAAATTAAATTGTCGAAAATCGTAGGTACGTACTTATGTCTCGCCCCAAATAATAATAATAATAATAATAATATAAAACAAATTAAATTGTCGAAAATCAAAGGTCGATCATCATAGATTGATTTTATTACGTAAACGCGCATGCAAGTACATGCATAAACACGTACAAAGCTATTATATACCAACCAAACACACAATTAAATAAATATGCAAATACAAATTAATAAGAAATATTAGTTATTTCTTATTAATATTTTATTTATGAATTAAAAATAAGATGGAAATTACTAGTGCATTTCAATTAACTCCAGTACTTAAACCAAATGATTTTAATAAGTTGCGGTTGAAATATGATGATCATCTTCATGATCATTACTAATTTCAGCCGTAACATTATTAATATCATTACTATTTGGGGCGAGACATGTTCCTCCTCCGTATTCAGTTCTAGGTGTCAAAGAATTTGAATATATTAATGAGCTGTCAGCAGAGGGCAAATCTGTCAATATGAATGAGGGAATCCCGAGGGAGATTGTGTAATCATTTTTCAATTATTCCTTGTGCTAACAACCTTTCTGTTATGATCCTTTTTCATTATTCTGTTCAATACGTGTTGCCTCTGTATTGGATGTTTCAATATCTCTGTAATTGTATTTTCCCTATTTAATGAAATACCAGTAGCCTCTCTCGATTGAGCAGAGTTTTCATAAATTGTTATCTTTATTAAAACTAAACTTGGTATCAGAGCTAGGCTCTACCATGTCGACTGAGCAAAGCCAAACGGCTCAAGTCTCCCCTGCTAGACCAGGAAACGGAAACTCTCAAGGAAGCTCCAGTACTCAGTCTTCCATGGCTGCTATGGTTCCTCCGTTGGCGACTCCTTTCAGCAATACTCTGAGTCAGCCCTTTTCTCTTAAGTTGGATAGGAACAATTTTCCTTTATGGAAAACAATGGTCTTCACTATCATACGAGGACACAGATTGGAGGGATACTTAAATGGTCATAAACCATGTCCCCAAGAGTTTATCACTGCAGAAACAAAAAATGACAGTGATGAAGTTGTTACAGAGTTGCTGCCTAACCCAGATTATGAGGCATGGATCGTTCATGACCAACTCTTAATGGGTTGGCTGTATGGTTCCATGTCTGAAGGTATTGCTTCAGAAGTTATGGGGTGTAGATCTGCATCTGGACTATGGTCAGCCTTAGAAGAGCTTTATGGTGCCCACTCAAAAGCAAATATGGATGATCTTCGTACCAAGCTCCAGACTGTACGAAAGGGAGGTCAATCCATGGTTGATTACTTAAGGCAAAAAAGGGTCTGGGCCGATTCTCTTGCCCTAGCAGGAGATCCATACCCAGAAAAACATTTAATAGCAAATGTGCTGTCAGGTTTGGATATGGAGTATTTATCTATTGTTCTTTTACTTGAACACAGAACTGATCTCACATGGCAGGAACTACAAGGATCATTGCTCAGCTTTGACAGTAAGTTGGAGCGATTGGGTGCTGTATCTCCTACAAACAAAGTCTTGGGAAACCCTTCAGCAGCTTTTGCTCAAAAGCCTAATCATCCCAGTAACAGAGGAGGTTTTCCTGGAAGAGGTGGAGGATATAACAACAATCCAGGTCGTGGCTATGGAAACAATTCCAATTACTCAACTGGTGGTGGTAGAAATAACAACAGCAGCAACAGTAGGGGGAGAGGAAGATATGGAAGAGGCAACACTAGACCCACTTGTCAAGTCTGTGGGAAGTATGGGCATTCTGCTGCTATTTGCTACAACAGGTATGATGAAGGTTATATGGGACAGCCACCACAAACTGAAAACAACCAGCAAAGTGACAAACAATCTCATCTTACTGCCCTTGTTGCCACACCACAAGTCCTGAATGATGACAGCTGGTATGCGGATAGTGGAGCAACCAATCATCTTACTCCAGAACCCGAGAAACTCAACAATAAGGTGGAATATAATGGTAAGGAACAAATGGTAATTGGAGATGGAAGTAAGATAGCTATCAAACATGTGGGTACTGGTATACTAAAACTTACTGATTCCTCACATTTGAAGTTAAATGACATGCTACATGTACCTTCAATTACTAAGAATCTCATTAGTCTGTCAAAGTTAACTTGTGATAATAATGTATCAATTGAGTTTTATCCTGACTTTTGTTGTGTGAAGGATCTGGAAACAGGGATGGAGGTACTGCGAGGAACAATTAGGGACGGCCTATACTGCTTTAAACCTACACCAGCTTGTTTTCACACCAGAAAGTCTCCACAAAGTCAGTCACCTATCCATGATCGCACTTCACAACCTGCTAGTAATAGTTCTTCATTTCATTCCCTAAAAGATACTTGGCATAGACGCCTCGGTCATCCATCTATTTCTGTTTTGAATCAAGTGTTGAAACTATGTAATGTTCAAACTAAGAGTAATGAAACACATAACTTTTGCGATGCTTGTCAGTTTGGCAAATCTCACTTACTGCCATTTAAAAATTCCTCTAATCGTGCCTCTCATGTTCTTGAACTCATTCATACCGACTTATGGGGTGCTTCCCCAGTTGCATCACATACTAGTTATAGATATTACATTCATTTTCTTGACGACTACAGTAGATACACTTGGCTTTTTCCACTAAAACAAAAATCTGATGCACTACATGCATTTATACAGTTCAAAAGTCTAGTTGAAAACCAGTTCGATAGGAAAATCAAACAACTTAGAACCGATTGGGGTGGTGAGTTCCAAGCTTTTTCCCAATTAGTTGTCGATAGTGGTATATACTTTCATCATAGCTGTCCTCACACTTCTGAACAGAACGGTCGAGCCGAACGTAAGCATAGACATATTGTCGAAACTGGGCTTACCTTGTTGGCTCAGGCTAGTATGCCCCTCAAATACTGGTCTGATGCCTTTCAAACTGCGGTGTATCTAATTAATCGCTTACCTACTCCTGTTTTGCAAGGTAAATCACCTTATGAAACCTTGTTTTCACGTGTCCCTGATTACAAGTTTCTTAAGGTATTTGGAGTAGCATGTTTCCCATGTATCCGTCCATATCAAACCCACAAGTTCCAGTTCCACACCCTTAAGTGTGTCAATCTTGGGTATAGTGATGTGCACAAAGGGTATAAATGCCTCAGTCCACATGGGCGCATTTATATATCTCGTCATGTTGTTTTTAATGAAACTGAATTCCCTTGTAAAACTGGTTTTCTTAATACACAGCAATCTGAGCAGTTTGTGAATATGTCCACTCCTCACTCGTGGTTCATGCTTCCCACTGATCAGTCAACTGTTGCAGGTCCAGCTTCAATCGTTCCTAATGTTCCTACTGCAGTACCTTCACCTCAGACTCCAACACACACTGTAAGTGAGACTTCTTTCTCTGGCTCTCCAATTCCTTATTCCCCTTATGAACACTTTGATCATGTTAATTCATCACCATCTATATTACCCTCTGCTGCTGTTTCTCCCATCACAACTGCTACATCACCAGGTACCAACCATCAGCCATCAATTGTTCCTGCCATTCCTACCCATCCTATGATTACTAGAGGTAAGGCAGGGATTTTTAAGCCCCGCGTGTTCATGGCCAACTCCCGTTTTGATCTATCTGTTGTCGAACCAGCTACTGTGGCTGCTGCCCTCCAACATAAGGGGTGGAATGCAGCCATGAACACAGAATTTGGGGCTCTCAAACGCAAAGGCACATGGATACTTGTTCCCCCATCCGAAGCCTACAATGTAATCGGGTGCAAATGGATTTTTAAAATAAAGTATAATGCAGATGGGAGTTATCAACGGCTTCAGGCACGCCTTGTGGCCAAGGGTTTTCACCAAAGGCCAGGGATAGATTTCGGGGAGACCTTTAGTCCAGTAGTCAAAGCTGCCACTGTTCGTGTTGTGCTTACAATTGCAGCTACTCATGACTGGGAAGTGAGGCAATTAGACATCAATAACGCATTCTTAAATGGGGTTCTTGATGAGGATGTCTACATGTGCCAACCACCTGGCTTTGAAGATGAATGCAATCCTAATTTCGTTTGCAAGTTGAACAAGTCCATATACGGTTTAAAGCAGGCTCCTAGAGCATGGTATGACAAACTCAAGACAACTCTCATCCAATGGAGATTTGAGAATTCTAAAGCTGACACTTCATTCTTTTTGCTGAAACACACAAATTATGTCATCATGGTATTGGTTTATGTTGATGATATAATTGTGACAGGTAACAATACTAAGGAACTGAATGTTTTCATTGACAAACTGAATACTACCTTC
The DNA here is from genome assembly GCF_029168945.1 of Cannabis sativa. Lineage (NCBI taxonomy): Eukaryota > Viridiplantae > Streptophyta > Magnoliopsida > Rosales > Cannabaceae > Cannabis > Cannabis sativa. The sequence goes on along the minus strand of NC_083606.1, from coordinate 74,866,789 downwards.
TCGCTCAAAGACCTTGGAGCTTTACACTATTTTTTGGGCATTGAGGTCTTTCGAGACAACACTGGCTTCTATCTATCACAAGGCAAGTATATTGGGGAACTACTTCAGAAAGTCTCTATGGAAAATACGAAGCCTAGTGTTACTCCAATCACTGCTGGAAAACCTCTGTCCATTAGTGATGGTGAACCACTTAAGCACCCAACTCTTTACAGGAGTGTGATTGGAGCCCTCCAATACTTGAGCCATACAAGACCTGACATATCGTTTGCCGTCAACAAGCTGAGCCAGTTCCTTAAACAACCCACGGATGTTCACTGGGGGGCAGCCAAAAGAATTCTAAGGTATCTCAAGGGTAGTATGCATCATGGTCTTCATCTTGGCCCGAGTGAAAATTTATCCATGATAGGCTACTCCGATGCCGACTGGGCGTCGTGCCCTGATGACAGGAAATCAGTAGCTGGTTACTGTGTTTTTCTTGGTGAATCCTTAATCTCCTGGTCTTCGAAGAAACAAAATGTTGTAGCTCGGTCGAGTACCGAGTCAGAGTATCGCGCACTATCTCAATTGGCTGCTGAAATAGCCTGGTTGCAGAGTCTGCTAACTGAAATGAAACTTAAATTGCCTTCTGCACCAGTAATCTGGTGTGACAACCTAAGTGCGAGTGCACTTGCAGCCAACCCGGTGTACCACGCAAGAACGAAACACATCGAACTTGATGTGCATTTTGTCAGAGATAAAGTTTTGGCCAAAGAGTTAGAGATTCGGTATGTTCCATCTCATGACCAGGTTGCAGACTGCTTAACAAAAGGTCTGTCTCCTACAAGATTCAAATTCTTGATTGACAAACTACATGTGACTGAATCACCATTTCGTTTGAGGGGTGGTGTCAAAGAATTTGAATATATTAATGAGCTGTCAGCAGAGGGCAAATCTGTCAATATGAATGAGGGAATCCCGAGGGAGATTGTGTAATCATTTTTCAATTATTCCTTGTGCTAACAACCTTTCTGTTATGATCCTTTTTCATTATTCTGTTCAATACGTGTTGCCTCTGTATTGGATGTTTCAATATCTCTGTAATTGTATTTTCCCTATTTAATGAAATACCAGTAGCCTCTCTCGATTGAGCAGAGTTTTCATAAATTGTTATCTTTATTAAAACTAAACTCTAGGAACACTGCAGTGATTTGGGTAGCAACATCCATTATTTATGAAAGAACCCGAAAAGCATTCACCGCCAACATTAGGTTGGCAATTTGGATAGGGTTCGCAAACTGAACCCTCGCCAATTAGCGAACCTCCACAAAATAGTCCTTCACAGCAAAACTTTCCTTCAAAAGCGTGACAGAATTCACCGGGTACCCTACACCGATCACCATAGGAGCACCCCACAATCCTAACCATAATCATCATTATTATTACCATCTTCTTCATCATCATCTTCAAGTAGTAGCTTAATATATATAATCTGAGTTGCTTTTGCTTTATAGTTAATATTGTATGAACCTTTGTTGTTGCATCTTATATATTTATAGTAGAAAATAAAATAAAGTGGAATAATGATACAACTACTACTCTGATGTATAATAAAAAAGATAATAATGATTTGCAACTGTCTAATAAATTATTTTGCAGTTGCCGTACGTAGTCTATAAATAGGTATTATTGTATTCATAGGAAGATAAATTGCATCTAAAAATTAAATTGGTAAATAAAAAATAATTGAAACGTGGATAACTAAAAATAATAAAATAATAAGTAAAGAGGATGATTAAATAAAGAACTTAAGTAGAAATATGATTATGAAAAATCTTATTTTAACATTGATATTAATTTATACATGTTACAATTCTAAATAATTAATTATATTTGTAAGATGCATATATTAAAAGTATAAATTAATTAATTTTAAATAACTTGAACCACACTATAAGAAATGAGACTTTTGCCAACATATTTTTGTATGCTGGCAAAAGTTATGGGTATTGTGCTGGTAAAACAACATTTATTCCCTACAAAAAATTTTACTTTTAGTCACAACAAAATTTCTCGAACCATGAGTATAGTTCTAGTTAAAATGTTGTAGCAACTCTATGTACTTCTTTGATCTCCTTTGATAGTTCCTATGCTTCCAGTATATATCATTGGGGAACTTTAAGTATACGTGCCAGATTGAGGTCACCACTCCAAAATCCATTAAAAATGGTCTCCCCAGGATAGCATCATAGGCAGTAGGGCAATCGACTATCACAAAAGTGTACTTGAAGGAGGATACTGTGTTACTTCCAGGAACTTCCCCATTTATGGTCATTGGAAGCTGTATCTTGCCCATGGGGATAAACGTATCTCCATTGAAGCCTTGTAACTGAATCAGACAAGGTAACAGGTTGGCTTCTACTAAACCACTGGCATGGAAGGCTCCTTTAAAAATGATATTTACAAACCTTTCGTTATCCATGAGGATCCTAGAAACTCTTTTGTTGGCTATCTAAGCTTTTATCACCAGCAGATCATTATGAGGATAGTGCATGTGCCTGGCATCGTCTTCTGTGAAAGTCATGGGCAAATTCATCATCCTTGGACGCTTGGCAAGTGGCTACATCAAGTGACAAGCTTCGCCTTGGTTCAACTCATTAACGTATCATTTTTGTGCATTCTGAGGGCTTCTGGCAATATGGGGTCCACCTAAAATAGTTGTTACATGACCATCTAAAACTGGTAATACAACTCCAGGAGGGTACTGATTTTCGAGACTGAGACTACAACTACTGCCGCTGCTGGGGCGTTTTGTGCCCCCTGAAGGTAAAATTTGAGCAATGTGACTCCGTTTACATAAAAAATGATGATGGGTGGGAGGGTCCATAAGAAAGTAATTTCATGCAACAAACCTTCTCCACTCCTAGGCTTTGCCAAAAGCTCTTTCCAAGATTGCATGATAGAAGATGGAATACTAATATTTGGAGTAGGAGTACCAAGCTTATTAATTATTGTGATGTGATAGTTCAATTGTTCCTCGAGATAGTTTTACAGTGTGACAGACAACTATCATTGCAAAACTAAAAGTATGTGTTTTAGAATGAATTTTTCATTAGAAATGAGTATAGTCTCAACTGCAAATTATTAATTATTAAAAATTTTATATATATTAATAATAATAATAATAAATAAAAAGGACTGTATAAATAAATAGTTACCAATTATTAAGTTTCATTATTTTACTTAGAACTTTGTATGTTTGGTAGCTCTAGTGTATGCATATGATGTATGTACTTTACTACTATGTTTGTTAAATATATTACATAATTTTATACTATTTATATTTTATTAATATAGAATATATATATATATATGCATGGGACAACAATAACAAGAACAAAAATTCGTTTAGTAAAGTCAATAATTAATTCATTTTCATATATATCATTTTATTATTTTCAATATATATTCACGTTTCTATTATTTTCCATTTACCAATCTAATTTTTAGTTACAATTTGTCTCCCAATGAGACACTATTTACCACTGCAACCACGAAATAGTTTATTGGGTGACATTAATATTGAGTGAAAAATTAATCAAAAGAAAAAAAAAATGTTGTTGTAGACAAATTATAATTACAACCCCACTGACAGTTGAAAATCATTATTAACTTTTTTATTATACATTAAAGTAGTTGTTGTATCATTATTTCACTTGATTTTATTTCCACTATAAATATATAATATGCAATTAAGTCTAAAGCAAAGAAACTCATCAGATTATATATATTAAGGTACTAGTTGAAGAAGAAGAAGATGATGATGATGATGAAGAAGATGGTAATAATAGTGATGATTATGGTTAATCTTGTGGGGTGCTCCTATGGTCGGTGTATGGTGCCTGAGGAATACTGCAACGCTGTCCAAGGGAAGAAATGCTGTGAAGGAACGACGTGTGAAGGTCCGTTAGGGGCTTTTGGGACTGGTTATTGCAAACCTTATTCAAATTGTCAACCTCAACTTGGCGGAGAATGCTATTCGGGTTATACTAAACTTCATGGATGTTGCTATCCAAATCACTGTAGTGCTCCTAGAGAAGGTGGTCCGGCAACGGGAGTATGCCTCGCCCCAAATAGTAATGATATTAATAATAATGTTGCGGCTGAAATTAGCAATGATCACGAAGATCATCATCATCTTCCAACCGCAACTTATTAAAATCAGAAATGCATTTCTTGCATTTCAACTTTGTTGATTACTAAATAAAATATTAATAAGAAATAATTTATATTATTTCTTATTAATTTGTATTTGCTTATTTATTTTGTTGTGTGTTCGTGTGGGCATAATAAAATCAAAGTATTATAATGATCATCGATCCAAATTATTATTATTATTATTATTATTATTATTATTTGGCTATCAATTATAGGAAATTTCTATTTGCTTACATCAATATATATAAATATATATAAATATATATAAAATCAATCTCATATACTATGAAAGGATGTTAAATCATACTATAACAATATCAAAATCTAACTCCCACAACTAATTATCTAATCTAGACCAATTGTTTTATATTTTTATTTTTGTTTTAAAAAAATACTAAAAACATCAATTTAATTACTCAGGTGGAGATATATAGGAGGCTTTTTATATTCTCAATGCTAACATGTTTAATTTAAGAGCATTGCTATTGGGTACCTACAGTGGTGTTTAATACTTTCTAGACGTTGCAATTGGTTAACGATACTTTTTAAAAACTATTACATTTAACTATATATATATCTGATACTTAATTACATCAATAGCGATATTGACACGTAAGAAAGTAACACCACTAGCTAGTACCTTTCATCATTTCTCTTAATTTAATACATGCAATATCACACAATAACTATAATAACTTCTAAACTCATCTTCTTCTACTGTTTAGAAAATATCTTTATACATTCAATATAAAAAATCTTACTTTTAGTCACAACAAAATTTGTCATTAAATATAAAAAAAAGTTGTGGCTACCATTACTGTGTTGTGACTAAAAGGTCCGTGGCTAAAAGTATTAGTCACAAAAATTACAATTTATTGTGACTAAATGTGTTTTTATCACAATATTTGTTGTGCCTAAAACTAAATTAGTGACAACTTGTAACTAAAGATTATGTTTTAGTCACAAGTAACTTTTTGTTGTGACTAAAAGTCACATTTAATCACAAAAAAATTTTGTTGTGATTAAAAGGTTGTCAATAAAAGTAACAATTTTTTGTAGTAATTATGGACAAAATCAGTGTACTTACACTTACATAAATCTATTCTACAATATATAATCTAATTAATTATTCATTATAATACTTTTACAGTTTCAATAAAAAAAATCGACAAATTCGAAAGATCATTAGCAGTTGTCGGTCTCGAATTTTCTCCAAGCACTGAGAACATATTCGAGTTGAGAGAAGTATTTTCAGCTTCACGATTCGCACGAGTGTGAACTCCATTACCACGGCCTTGAGCTCCACCACCTCGTGCCATTTCCACAAACCATATAACCACATATCAAAGAGAAATAAGATAAAGAAGAACAAGAGCACATGAAGCTGGCTCTGATACCATAACAGCTCCAAAGAGCTAGAACAGGAAAAACGAAAGAACAGAGGAAATAGATGAAAACAGATCTTATTCAATGAATGATCAAAGAAGATACAAGCACCAATAGATGCTACTTATACTAAGTAGCAATGAAGTAAAATGGTTACAGAAAAAACAGAAAATGACAGTTAAGGACCAACTAACATAACTAACAACCTAACCGAAACACTAACTAACTCACAACTTACATAACCAATCTTGATAGTATAAAACAAAAGAGTCATACATGCAACAGACTATTTGAACTCTATTTTTGGCGTGTTAAATTTCTCTAAATGTCTCATATTTTGTACATCGATCTATATATAGAACATCGATCTATACATTACTCGAATTTATACATATAGTCAATTTGAAGCTCAAGTTGCTTTCTTGAAAATGATAGGGAAGAATGGGAAAAAAATAATAAGTTAGTAATTGTAACAACTAGAAATAAATAAATTTAGGCTACAAAGAATATCGAAGCCCATAATATTAATCAATGAGGATTTTTTCATAGTAAGGGTTTTGCAATAATGTTATGGTTTGTCAAGATGTCATTTAAAATTATAGAACGAAGAACTCTAATTAGACCTTTAATTTGTCCAAAATTAGTTCTCAAGTGAGCTTTTAAGTCAAAGAGAGAATCTATTTTACAATTGATTTTATAATTTTTTAGGAGTGTAAATAGGTCAGGTCGAATTTAATTCGACTATGATCTAACCTGACCCAGATCAGTTAACGATCCATCCCGCCCGCTTGATTAGATGCTCGGATCGAATCATATATTTGACCTAACTTATTCAGATCGTATCTGATCTACCAGACTTCTTCTCTTTTTTTTGTTAGAATTTTAATTTTATATCTAAATTTATAATTTTATATCCATTTTAATTTTGTATTAGTATTATTTAAGACAATACTATGTTTGGTATTGACTTGTGTTGTATAAAGATAATATATTTTCAATAAACTTTACCCCAACACCAACTCCGGGTCCCTGATCCTGTGTCTGGGTTTGGGTCCAGCTCCTGTGTCTGGATTTGGGTTTAGGTCTCGGGTCTAAAACAGTATATAGTTCTGGGTTTGAGTCCCAGGTCTCGGGTACGGGTCCAGGTTCGGATCCAAATTTGAGTTCAGGTTTAGCCTAGGTCTGAGTCCAGGTCTTAGGTCCCGGGGCCTGGGTCTAGGTTTGGGTCTCTGGTCCAGGTCCAGGTCCTGGTTTGGGTCACGAGTCTTAAGTCCGGGTCCTAATCCTAGTCCGGAACTCGGATCTCGTGTTTGGGCTTGGGTTCAGGTCCTTCGTTTGAAACTGTCCTAGTTCTAAGTCCAGGTCCCAAGTCCCAAGTACGGGTCCGATTCCGGGTTTGGGTCTTGGTCTAGTCCGGGTCCCGAGTTTGGGTCTCGTCCCTAGCCTGAGTTCAGGTCTCGGGTCTCACATCCAGGTCCCAATCTCCAGTCCCGTGTCTGGATCTGAATCCAAGTTCAGGTCTAGGTCCAGATCTTGGGTCTCGAGTCTTGGTTTGGGTCCGGGTGTGGGTTTAGATTCTGAATTCAGGTTAAGGTCCTGGGTCTAGAATCCGGTGCAGGTCCAGGTCTGGTTTGGGTCTGGGTATGGGTTAGGGTCCTAATTTTGGGTTTGGGTCTCGAATCGAATTTGGGTCTAGGTCTGGGTCAGGGTCCGAGTCTAGGTCCGATCTCGGGTTTGGGTCTTAGTTTGGGTCCAGGTCTGTCTCTCGGGTCTCCGTCTGGGTCCGGGTCCAAGTGTGGGTCCAGTCCTGAGTTTGGGTCTAGGTCTGGGTCTAGTTTCGGGTTTGGATCTTGGTCCAGGTTTGGGTCCAAGTACGATCCCAAGTTTTGGTTTGGGTCCGAGTCCTGTAATTTGGTTCGGTCTGGGTCTAGGTCCCGGGTTAGCACCCTTAACCGGGTCCGAGTCTAGGGTCCGGGTTTTGGCCTGGGTCCTACGCCTAGGTCCCAGGTCTGGCTTTGGGTCCATGTTTGATTCCCAAGCGGGTTCGGTTTGGGTCTGGGTCTCAGGTCATCAGAGATTTGGGTTCGGGGTCCGAGTCTTGAATTAAGTGTTTTTTTAATATATTGAAACCGGACCGGATCAAATCTAATCCAAAAAAAAAGGTGGGCGGAGCAGATCCGATCTGAGATCTAAAGACTATCCAAAAGTTTTGAATCAGATGTGCTCCATCGGATCAAAACTCCGACCCACTCTAATTAAATGGATCTTTTTCACATGCTTAACTTTTTTATATGTTTTCCATTATGAGTTTAGGGTTTCTTATTAACCCAAGTTGAGTTACATTTAAAAAACTAAAATACTAATAACATATCATTCTAAAACATATATCTTCAAAACATAATAATTTGTTGTAGATATTCTTGTATTTTATTATTATTTATTTAAATTATTATACATATCAAAATAGTGGTTGTATCATTTCATTTTTCTTAAAATAAATACCTAATATTTTCATATGTTTTTTTACGGATTAAAAAATAATACCACATATTATATTTTTGTTACTTGTCACTATTAGTAGTTTTTTTAAGTGCTAAGTAAATTAATTTAAAAATGAAAATATAAAGTATTTATACTATAAATATTTCTAACGCACTTAAAAAAATTAAAATAAAAAGTTCTCTTTGTTGAAATAAATAAAATATTAAATATAGATAGGTGTATTGTAAAGCCACCTAAAATTTAATTACTAGTTCAAAATAGCTCGAAATTGCCAGAACAACAGCTCAAAATGCTGAAGACAGCTTGTTGTAGCAAGATAGCAATAATACTCATTTAGATAGGATGGTTTATTTACTGCTCTTCCTGATCTGGTGTGAGAAAAAACATTAGAAGGCAAATCAGGTATGTCATTATGGTTAGAAATAGCAGCAGACTCAACAGAAGTAGGTTGAGAAAACTCACCGGAGACATGTTGAAATGGAGACAAACTAGGATTAGGAGAATGATTAGAAGAGTTGGGTTGAGAAAACTCACCTGATGTAGTACCTGGTGCAGAAGAATTCAAAGTTTCTGCAGTACCTGGTGCAGAATTTGAAGTTTCTGCAATACCTGGTGCATGATGTGGTGAAGGAGTAAAAAAATTATCATATGCAGGTGGGATACTTCCAGTTGATACAAAGGGAAAATATGCTCATAAAAGTAAACATCTCGAGAGATAAATGTGAGATTTTTGTTTAAATCAAGCAATTTATAAACCCTTGACACCTGGAGGATATCCTAAAAATATGCAAGGGGCAGATCTAGGTGAGAATTTTGACCTTGATTGACTCAAAGTAGAGGCATAAGCTAGACACCCAAAAGCTTTTAAATGTTCATAGGCCGGTTCTTTAGAATGAAGAATAGCAAAATGTGTCTTATTTTTGAGATTAGGTGTAGGTGTTCTATTGATTAAATAGGCTGCAGTAGCCACACAATCTCCCCAATACACCAAAGGAATGTAAGATTGAAAAATTAAAGCCCTAGCAACATTGAGTAAATGCTGGTGCTTTCTCTCAACAACAGAGTTTTGTTGAGGTCTTTGCACACAAGAATGATAATGCATAATCCCAAGTTCATTGAACAAGTCTTTGAACTGTAATTCTTTTGCATTATCGGACCTCATACCCTTAATAGTCTTACCAAACTGATTTTGAACAAGAGCAATGAACTGAGGTATAGCATGTTGAGCATCAGACTTTTGTTTGATGAGCTTGATCCATGTATATCTGGAACAATCATCAACAATAGTGATGAAGTACTTATACCCTTCAATGGTACAAGTGTTGTAAGGACCCCAAATGTCAACATGAATGAGATTAAAACATTTTTCTGCAATATTGTGATTTGAAATGAAAGGAAGTTTTCTTTGTTTGGCATAATGATAAATAGAACAATGAAACAAAGAATTAGAATCAGCATGAAATTTCAAAGCTTTATTCAAAGGATGAATTTTTACACAAGATGGATGGTCCAATCTATAGTGCCAAACGGTTTCATTAGAAATCTTAGAATCTGAAAAAGATGCAGAAATAGAAACAAGGTTTTTATTACAGCTTTGATCACAATTTGGGTAGTACAAGTTGTCAAACTTTCTACCCATCCCAATCACCTTGGTCTTGGAAGTGTCCTGAATGACACAATTATCATCAGAAAACAAGAAAGTGCAATTAGTTGTGGCTGTTAATGAATTGACAGACAACAAATTACACTTGAAAGTAGGCACATATAGAACATTTTCAAGGGTAAGCTCAGGATTTAAATGAACTGTTCCTATGCAAGAAACTTTAGCATGCAATCCATTAGGCATCAAAACATTTTTTAGATTGGTATTGACACGGGTATTTTTGAATGAAAGAAAATCATGACACACATGGTGTGTTGCTCCGGTGTCAATTATCCATTGAGAATTATGAGTAAGGGATTTCTTACCAGAAAAATGAGAGACTACAGGCTGATCTTCAGAAACATTTTGAGTGCTGTTCTCAGTGGCTTTTTGAGCAAGAATGGCCATAAGTTTCTGGCATTGGACACTGGACAAACTAGAGATAAGATCTCTTTCCATTGAAGGCTCCTCTATTTTTCCTTCATCTGCTCCTAAGAAATTAACACCTGCTAGTTTTCCAGCATTTCCTTTAGCATCACGATTAAGAAATTCATTCCACAGTGTGTACAATTGTACTTAGATCTGAAAGGTTTAATAGCTCCAGCAAACTGTCCATTGCTTCCTGATGTACCTTTATCAGAATCAGTAGAATTGTTGAATCCACTAGTCAAGTTTCTTTGTCTTTCTTCCTGTATAACAGCAGCGTAAGCTTTGTTAACGCTTGGAAGAGGATCACGCATTAAAATCTGAGACCTAACCAGACTGTAGGAATCATTTAATCCAACCAAAAACTCGAGCAATCTGTCCTCTTCTTGATACTCTTGCATCACCTTCATTGTGCCACAAGAACAAACAGGTGGTGGTCGATACTCTCTTATCTGATCCCAAAGAGCTTTCAATCGAGTATAATATGTAGTAACAGAGTTGGATCCTTGAGTGAGACTTTGCATCGTCTTCTTCGCTTCAAAAATTCGAGGCGCATTCTTCTCATTGAACCGTTCGTGTAGCTCAGCCCAAATTTCAGCTGCATTATCATGATACATGATACTGCCAGCAATCTCATCAGAAATCGCGTGCAAGATCCATGAAATCACGGTACTATTGCATCTACACCAGCTATCGTAATCATCGTGATCCTCATTAGGCTGTGGCAATTTTCCATTCACAAACTTAACTTTGTTTCTAGCAACTAATGCAATCAGCATCGACCTTCTCCAGGTGCTGTAATTCTCACCGCCCTTGAGAATTTTAGGAACAAGAACAGCACCTGGATTATCACTATTCGAAAGGAAATAAGGATTCGAAAGATCATTAGCAGTTGCCGATCTCGAATTTTCTCCAAGCACTGAGAACATATTCGAGTTGAGAGAAGTATTTTCAGCTTCACGATTCGCACGAGTGTGAACTCTATTACCACGGCCTTGAGCTCCACCACCTCGTGCCATTTCCACAAACCAGATAACCACATATCAAAGAGAAATAAGATGAAGAAGAACAAGAGCACATGAAGCTGGCTCTGATACCATAACAGCTCCAAAGAGCTAGAACATGAAGAACGAAAGAACAGAGGAAATAGATGAAAACAGATCTTATTCAATGAATGATCAAAGAAGATACAAGCACCAATAGATGCTACTTATACTAAGTAGCAATGAAGCAAAATGGTTACAGAAAAAACAAAAAATGACAGCTAAGGACCAACTAACATAACTAACAACCTAACCGAAACACTAACTAACTCACAACTTACATAACCAATCTTGATAGTATAAAACAAAAGAGTCATACATGCAATAGACTATTTGAACTCTATTTTTGGCGTGTTAAATTTCTCTAAATGTCTCATATTTTGTAAAATATAAAGTACACGACTATAAAAAATGGACAAAAAAATTCTCTCAAATTTCAAAATAGATATAGGTACATCAGTACATTCTTTTTAGAAATTGTGTATTGTAGAATTTTCCTAATTTATATTTAAAAATAATAATTAATTAGGGAACGATCGAGACACTTACCAACATATTAAAGTACTAATTACAATAATTCATATATGAATATTATGTGATGCTTGTTGTGTATATCATTGACTTTTGGATAAGTATATTCCTCGAATTTATGCTATTTGAGGTAAATTTTATTTTATATATATAATAATTATTATTATTCAATTGGATTAGGTACCAACTAGATTTATGCTATTTGGGGTAAATTTTATTTTATATCTGTAATAATATTATTATTCAAAATTGGATTAGGTACCAACTTACGTACTAATCAAAAACAATAAGTTATCTGGAATATTATTAATATATGCTACCAGATATTATCAATTATCATTATCACTATTACAATTGTGACAAAAAGTTAAACATTTAGACAATAAACTTAAATTATTATTTATATGTTACTACTAAAAACATGTGTTTACTTAGCTCCATTTTTTTTTTTTTTTAACAAAAAGATAATATTATTCAAAAACCAGCTCTCTACAATTTTTATAACATACCGATCACCTTTTTTTTTTTTTTTTTTTTTGAGCTATTAGCACTCCATACTTAACCACTCTCTTGATTTCACTACTGAGAAAACCAGTAGCTAAACAAAAGGAATTAAACACACAATTGTTCCTGTTTTTCCAAATGAAATACAAGGTTCCAGCTATTATAATTACTAGATTGGAGACCCTGTTTCAGATCACATGAATGGCTCACATTACAATCCTACAACTCCCGGACTGTCTTCGGCCAGCAAACCTCCCCAAACAAGTAGCTTATATCAGCAACAAGCTTCTTAGAAAACAAACAGCCCATGAATATATGGCTATAGGATTCCCTTTCCAACTCACAAACTGGGCAAAGCTCAAAGATTGTAGGCAAAAATGTAATCAAGTTGTCTCGAGTAAGAAGGTGATTATTGCAAATCTACCAGGTAAATAAATCTGTGTTTGGGGACAACGAGTTTATGCCAAACTGATTTAGCATACACAACCTTTGGGGCATCAATTAGAGAAGAGTAGAAGTATTTGGTCAGTGACTTTCCTCTCCTAACAGCAAGTAAAATGTCAGTCTTCACTACAAAAAACTGCTACTTTTAGTAACAACTTATTAGTCACAACATGATTTTTTTGTAACTAAATATGACTTTTAGTCACAACAGAATGTTACTTGTGACTAAAACATAGTATTTGGTTACAATTTAACTAATTTAGTTTTAGTCACAACAATTATTGTTACTAAAAATACATTTAGTCACAACAAATTATAATTTTTGTGACTAATACTATTATCCACGGACTTTTTATTCACAACATATGAATCATGATTTATAATTAGTAACAAGTTTTATTGTGACTAAAAGTAAAAAATTTTGTAGTGCTTATCAGTATGTTTCCTTAGCCTCAAAATCTTCTTGAAGTACTAGCTCATATATCTTGCTTGATTGGAAAATCCCACAGATATCGATCCTTGATATAAATAGAATTGACCCATCTCACCCATAGACTATCTTGTTTGCTAGAGATAGCCCAAAGGTATTTGACCATTAAAGTCATATTCCATTTCCCCCTTCATAAAATCCAACACCACCAAGCTTTTTCGGAAGACAAACTTTCTCTCAAGAAGTGAGATGAAGTTTACTCTTATTGCCATGTTTACCCCACAGGAAGTCAGACAACTCTTATCAATAACAGCTGTAACTTTGTAAGGTAAGATAAATAGGCTCATCCAAAAGTTACTGATGCCTAAGAGGACCAAATGAATCGATTGGGCTATACCAGCAAAAGAAAACTTTCTACGTACTAGCTCAATAGTTAAGCTTACTATTAAGCTTATCTAAAATCACACCACAGTCCGAGAATTTCTATTTTGTAGGTCTCATATGAACTCTAAGATACTTAAAACGGAATTCACCTTCAGCCATATGAACCTTCTAGAGAATATTAGCTTTACAATTTTCCTTGACTCCTCCAAAGTAAATATGAGATTTCGAATTGTTTGCAGAAAGACAAGTGGCATCACAAAAGCTTTGGAAAGCTTCAAACACACATCTCATAGATGTCAAATTGCCCTTTCAAAAAATAAGAAGGTCATTTGCAAAAACATAATAAATTCATCAGCCTGAGATTCTTACACATCGGGTTAAACCCGAATCCCTTACTGTTGGAACTTTGAGCCAAGAGCCTGGTGAGATATTCAATGATCAATACAAAGAGCAATGGTGACGTAGGATCTCCCTCTCTAAGACCCTTTTCCCCCTTTAAAAGAACCTTAGATTCTGTCATTCATCAAAAGGTTATAATTTGTACCTTTCAAATAAACTATGATCCATTGAATGAATCTAGACGAGAAACATATGCATTTGAGCAGCTTTTCTACAAATAACCAATCAACACTATCATAAGCTTTACTTCAATCTTCATGATACATCTAGCTAATGTTCTTCCTATTGTAGCCTTTTAGAAGGTCCTAAAAATTAGAATGTTGTTGGAAATATTTTACTAAGATCTAGATTTACTAACAAGTATGTTTCATTAACATCCTAATATGAAATTCTAAAACAATGAAATAAACACATATAAAGTTTAGGAAACCTTACATTGGGTGCAGCGAAATATAATGACTCCTTCCATTCAGATCTCTAGCCCTTAATTCCTTTCTGTAGCAGAGCATTATCAAGATCTGAACCTGGATCTTTTTCTCTCCTTCTTGAGCCCGATTCACTCACTCTATCACTCAAGGCTGAATAATATGAAGAAGCAAAGAGAGGAAGAGGGTGGCGGCTAGGGTATAAGTAGAAGGCTAGAATTTTTCTCTGAAGGAATGAGATGCATCATCTTTTTCTTGAAGCCATCACTCCCTATTTATAGGTAACCACCTAGGTTTAGGTTGGATTTAATTAGTATGAAAATAATGAAAAAATAAATGGTAAATTGCATTAGTGTGGCCGGCCCTAGGATTGGATAATGGGCCCACTTTACAATTTTTCCATTTTGTCATTTTTCTATCTCATTTTCTCAAGAACGCCAATTTCCAATTTAACCACTTAAATGCCAATTCTAATTATTTAATAACTAAAAATTAATTATTAAATAATATTGTCATTTAATATATTTATTAATTAGACTTAATAAAGTCTTTCAATTAATAAATAAAACCTAGAATCTCTTTTCTTACTTAGTGAAAATTCATAAACTAGACATAGTCTAATTTTAGAATTGTAATTGATTAATTAAAATTAATTAACTGAGTCTTACAAGCAGTATGGTCAAAACTAGTATAGGGACCATGGGCTTATATAACCGAGCTTCCAATAAGAAGATCAAGAATTTACCAAATAAATCTACTCACTTATTAATTCCTTGTTGCATCCACGCATAGAACTTAGAATTGCACTCTCAATCATATAGAACGCTCTATATGTTCCACGATATATAGATACGCTATTAATTATCCATTGTTATAATCCCAATAATCAATGATCCTCTATAGATGGTCTACATTGCATAGGGATAAAATTACCGTTACACTCTTTTAATGTATTTTATCCTTAAGACACTTGCCACCTATAAATGATATCTTAGTAAAATAATATAATCACTAAAATGAACGTTCTATCATTTATCTCTATTTAGCAAGCTCGAAGGAAATCATCATTTTACTTCTAAATACCTATAGAAGCTATAGATTCCATATTTATGATTAGCGCTCCCACTCAATTGCACTATCATGTTCCCAAAATGTACGTATCACCCTGACCCAAAAGTAGGCTTAACTAACAAATTAAAGAACATGTATAATACTCTTGAGATCAAACCTAACCATATCAGGATTAAGATAATTTGATCTAGGATCAACTAGGTGATATATATTGAATTAAATAGATATTACGGTAAATTTAACATATCTAATCAAAGTTCAATATCGGTTCCATCTAATGTATACTCCATACATCCGATACTGGTAAACTTTGCAAATGCCCTGGAAAGGACATAACACTTATCCAAGGTGTAAGTATACCTATCGCTGATTATCATGCCAGTCTAAATCCAGTGAACTGACAAATCAGGGAATGAAACTTTCGAACATATAATCATGATTATATTCCACTGTGCTGACAACACTATAATCATTAACAAATAGATATGTTCTGGACTTAATAGAATTTATACATTAAACAATTATGAAATAAATCATGTGAACCATGCAACATAAAATGTTATTTCTGACAAAATTATATATGTGTTTTTTTTAATAAAAAATATATTTGGTTTTTATAATAAGAAAAAATAAAATTAAAAGAACGAAGTCCATTAACGTGCGTGAAGCAAAAAAAAAAGACAAAAACCAAGCCTGACACATAGGCAGGTGCAACCATTTTTTTCTTTCTCTTTTTTAACGAAAAAAAAAACGTGTACATACAGACTAATGTACCATGTAACCTTTTATTGACTTTAATCTGATTGGCCAAAAAAATTACCCCATGCAATTATGAATAAACTAAGGATCCTACAATTAAATTACTCTACATATATATTTTGAAATATTATTGATATGATCATGTACTAGTAGTACTACTCCACCACCATAACACCACCCCCATATTATTAACTATTGTTATTAACACCACAAATAGTATTATAAATCATTAATACTCCTATATTACCACTAAAAATCTCTGATTGAAAGTGTATTTAGTCATAAAATCACAATTTATTGTCACTAAATATATATTTAGTCACAAAATTTATTACAGTTTCTGAAACTAAATTAGTGACAACATTTGACTAAATAATACTTCTTAGTAACAAATGATTTTTGTTGTGACTAAAATCGATATTTAGTCACAAAAAATAAATACTGTAACTAAGACCTTATTACTAAAAGTAATATTTTTGGTAGTGCATATTAACTTTTTCATGCTTTTCTATAAATATATATATATACTAGGTGAATGTACGTGCCGAGCCACGTACTGCTAGTTTCATTTAAGATTTTGGTCTTTTTAAGATTTTGAATGTATTTTATTTTTAAAGATTACAAATTTTTTGTTTGAAAAAATTAAATATTTATATTTGAAATATTATTTAATAATGTATTAAAAATAATATTAGTGTAATTATAAAATTGTAAATAAAATATTATTGGAGTAGTAGATTATTCTATTTAGTTCTTTTTTTAACATAGCATTGTAATGTAAGTTTATATCTATAAATATTCTGTAAAGTGTTAATATTATATGAACATCTCCATTTATAAAGATAAAAAGTGGGTCAATGACAAAAGTGGTATATATGCAATCACACAAAGATAGAAGTGGTATTTTTGCTTCCTATGCTTATCCAGAGAAAACATTAGATAACGTGATGTTAACTTTAATATATAAAGATTTTTTTAAAAAAAAATAAATAAAAAAATTATTAATATTCTCCCAAGATAGGTTTGTTAGAGAGATATGTGGCTAAGATGATTTTTTTTTTAATTTAAAAAGAGATTATTAATATTTAAAAGATTGTTTAATTTTTTGGGTTTAATTATTGGGTTTATTTGTTAACGGGAGATCAAACTAATCGTTAAATTTAACAGAATATTCTTTTATTTTTAAGTATATTCTGTTAAACCAAGAAATGCCGTTAGATAGACACTTTTAATATATAAAAGATATATTATAAGAATCTTGTTTTAATTTTTTCTTGATGACATATGTGTATGGGCAAGTGTATAGGTAGACATATTTATAGGAGAAATTAAGCTAGTAAATAGTAGGGCTGAATATTTGTCGCCCAGACCCGACCAATCTGCACGAACCTGACCCGTAAAACCCAAAAATCAGTTTGAACTCGTTCATGATAAACGGGCAGGTTTAGGTTACTGTTTTAAATTTATACATATATTCAGGTCCTCTTCTTTATATAGATATATTGAACAAGCATATATATATATATAATCATGTGATAGTACCAATTGGGATAATACATACATCTTATATATATTACCACATTATAATAACATGGTTTGACATATATATATATATATATCCTAGTCTATATATAGAGGTACTTTCTTATTACAATGCAAGCACAAACCACACACACAACATACATATATATATAATTATGCATCAACATGACTTAGTGACAATATTGATGATGGTGTAGAAGTAGTAGTAGAAGTAGTAGTGGTAGTAGAAGAAGGGACCACACATACTGAACCAGGGGAAGTAGTACCACTGCATTGATATGGGTAACAACAAGCGTTGAAAAGAGCACAAGGGTGACCAAGTTCACGACAATCTGCCACTTTCACACATCTGTTTTCACTACTCAGAAACCCTTCACAGCTAAACCCTTCACAACAAATTTTCATTTGCCAAGGTAAGGCACTGCAATACTCACCTTCTATATAGCAACGATTACTTGGAACGAGAGTAACACTATGTGCTACTCTAGTCCCATAGCACAACCCCATGTTATTAACCATTGTTATTATCACAACAAATAGAACTATTGACCTCTTCATCATCATCATCATCATTGTGATTTTCTAGCTATATATATATATATATGTGTTTCTATATATGTTTTCTTTTCTTGATGATATATGTATTTAGACAAGTGTATTTATAGGAGAAGCTAGTAAAGATATAGCTATGTATAAAAATATTATTAGATGCAATCCATTATTGGTTCACCTCAATTATTTCATTATATGATAATTCATATTAATGAAAATGTCAACTAATTACTAATAACAATAATTTAATTAATATTACGTACATTCTTACTTTTTTTTCCCTCTCTCTTTTCTCTTATGGACCACATGAAATAAACAAATAGAAATAAAAAATATTAATATTGCTTTTGTTGATATAAGACAAAAAGTTCAATTATGACACTAATAAAAGTATTTTAAAAAATAATAATAGGCGGTTTCTCTCACTACTGTAAAAAAAAGTATCCGCGATGGTTTTAAAAATATTTTTTTAAGAACCGTTGCTAAAAAAAGTTAAGGGAGTGTTTAAAAGCGTCGAGAAAAGTATGGTATTTCCGACGGTTTTAAACAGTCGAGAGGTATAAGCAACAATTTTTAAACGTGTCTGAAAAAATCTCGTGTATTTTTAAGTGGGAATTGCCGACAATTTTAAATCGTAGGCAATTCCCATGCTTAAATATACCGCAATTTAGATCTGAAATTTCATTTCCATCTCTTAATATATAAACCCACCAAAAAAATCAAATCTCATTTTTTTGAAGTCATTTGTAAATTTTTTTTTCATTTGTTGATTCTCTCTCCTTCGCGACCACGATCCACGCCATCCGTCTCCTCCGCTCTGTCCCTCTCCTCTCTCTCTCGTGGCAGCACAAAGGTAAGCACAACATTCTTTTTTTATTGTTTAAATTTCTATTAGCTCTGATTTGGTTTCTTAATCTCGATTTGTGTGTGTGCAAAAGAAATCCAAAACTTGCAATTCAAAGAAATTTTCGAGGACCGTCAAGTGAAAAGCAATCTGAAGCTTGTAAAAGAAAATTTCGAGAGGATGAAGATGAGCACAACGATGGTGGAGGAGAATAAATATTGTAAAGATTTTGGAGTGGCTGCGACATATGCAAAAAGTGGTTTCGAGGAGGATGCAGGATACCTTACATTTAGTAGTTGCAATCTGGCCTCAAAGCTAATCCAAATAGGTCTCATATTTACTTTGGTGGGATTGATGGAATGACTAAACAAGAAATTCGAGATACAATACATTTTGCAGAGGGTTATTTCTCTATTAACTATCTTGGTATTCCAATGAGGCCAACAAAATAGAAGGCAGAAGATTGTGATCCTTTTCTTGATGAAGAGATTAAATTGAAGCTTCATAATTGGGCTACCCTTCACCTCTCATTTTCTGGTAGAGTGCAATTGATTTAGTCAGTGTTGTTAGGCATCTGTTGTTATTGGATGAGCATTTTTATGCTCGCCGACCCAAAAAGTTGTCAAGGCAACTGATCGACAAGCTTTGCAAGCACTTTCTGTGGGGTGTGAAAGAGAATACTAACAAAATGCCTTGCTTCTTGGGATCTTGTTTTTAAGCGTAAGTGTTATATATGGAGGCTTGGGGTTTCGTGATGGAACCAAGTGGAATTAATAAAGCTTCAATTTCTCGATCTGTGTGGGCTTTAACCACAAAGCAAGATGCTCTTTGGGTAAAATAGATTGATTCCATCTACTTAAAGTAACAAGACTTAGTGGGAGAAAAGGATATGTGAGCTGGTATTGGCGCAAGCTTCTCAATCTCAAAAACCACTTTTCTCGAAATGCAATTTTGGAGGCTGGGAATGGGGAGAGATTTTGGGTTAGTAATAAACTCTACAATGTTTTTCTCACTCATTGAAAGGTGGATAATTGTAAAGTGATTTGGTGTAGGTTATTCACACCAAAACATAAATTTATTCTTTGGCAAGCCTCTTATAATCATTTATTAACTAGAGATCACTTGAGGACAAGAAGTACTCCTATTACGTTTCAACTTTGCCAAGTGTGCCCATCTTTTCTTTGAGGGTCAATTCTCTCACTACTAGAAATATCACTTTTGACAGCGCAGTTTCTACTGCACTCGTAAAAGTAATTTTTAGCAGCGCATCTCACAAATTGCGCTGGCAAAAAGGTCAAAGTTTTACCATCGCACATTTGTAGTGGCAAAAATCTAACTTTTATTAGCGCATTTACGTGTTGGCAAAAGTTATTTTTGCTAGCACTTTTCATTTTGCGGTGGCAAAAGTTCTAATATCAATGTTGATTTGCCAACTCATCAAAAGTAAAATTCATTTCGCCAAGACAATACCAAACTTTTGCCTGTACAAAAATGTGCTGGCAAAAGTTACATTTCTTGTAGTAGGTTGCTTGTGCTGCTGTGCGACAACAGTTTACTTCATTTGGTGGAATCAGAACACTTATATTATTGAAGGGAAAATGTTAAGGATTTCCTATATTGATGATTTGATTAAAATGGTCTTAAAAGGGAGATTGTTGCTTATTGATAGAAGAAAAAAATATCTAAAGAGATCGACAGGTTTATGATTTTGTATGTAATATGTTAGTGTTTTTAGTTGTGGTAGTGTGTCGGGTGCTAGGCTGCTAGCTGTTGTAGCAAGTGTTAAGTTTGATTAATAATTTTTGTTTTAATAAAAAAATGTATTTTAAAATGAAGATTCTTATTTCATAATTACTTATTAATTAATTAATGCAGAATAATAATATTAGTAATAAAATGAATATTATAGTTACAGAATATAATTATGTAAGTGTAGAATAAAAAATCAGTAAAAAAAAAATTAAAAAAACGCATAAAAATATAAGGTTAATTAGGATTTTTTTCCCCAAAATTTTGACATGTACCAAATTATACCCTCTGAATATTTTTAGACATTAAAAATTCCTCCTGAACAATTGAGATTGTTAGATTTAAGGACTTTTGTCTAATTAAATTCAATTCTACTGTTTCAGTGATTGTTTATGAGCTAAACTATGCTCTCCAGACCATGATATCTACCAAATCACGTCTGTCGAACTTTGATATGTACTAAATTATGCCCCCGATACTTTCATCCGTGTTAGAATTTTTTTTTACTAAAATTGGACAAAAATCTTTAAATTTAACAATCTCAATAGTTCAGGGAGCATTTTTAACGACCTTAAAAGTTCAGGGGTATGATTTAGTACATGTTAAAGTTCGGGAGAAAGAATTCCTAATTATAGTCAAAATATAAATGCAATATTATAACTACATCTAATAATATATATAAATTAATATATATTTATGTTTTTTTGGGATGATATATATACCTATATTGGCAAGTGTATAGATAGTAATATATTTATATGAGAAATGAAGCTATATAGTAGCTAGCTAGCTATAAAAAATATTATTAGATGCTCATCAATTATCTCACTGTATAATAATTCATATATAAAAATGTTAATTAATTAGTGATGGATCGAGACACATACCTACGTATTAAATTACTAATAATAACAATAAATTACTTAATATATCATATATTTTTTTTCCTGTGTAGGTGGTAACTTTTTATTTATTTATTTATTTTGAAATGGTAACTTTTTATTTTAAATGAGATAATATTTGTTATTATTCAATTGGATTAGGTATCCACTTACCTATTAATAAATTATCTGGTATTAAATTTTGACCACTCTTCTGATAAAATTCAAAGTGGAATCAGAATGTTATTGCTGAATTTTGAGTGTCCTAGCTAGTATATTACTAATAAAATGACCAGACTTGGTCCATAAACTATTGCAAAAGTCTTATTTTAGTTACTTTTTTACTAAATCCTTATTTGAAGTTGTCTAGTGTTTAGTTTAGCCTAGAGGAATGAATTTGGTTGATGTCTCAAATTATAGGAGAAAAATAATAATATCATGATTCTAACATGGTCTCTAGACTTGTTTTCAAAAAAAATTCAATATCAGATTTCAATACTAATTAAGAGTGTAAAAAAACATGTCATCTTTGTAATTCTAATTCTAATATGCAAAATTAGATGACATGACTAAGATTAACCGACAACCTATTTTCTAAGTTCTTGACATTGCTTCAATATCTGTACAGCAAAATCATTTATTTAAAATATATGTACTTGTTTTTTTTTCATATATAAAATTATATGTGTGTGTTTTGTGTTGCTTTCAATTTTCTTAAGGAATTATGATTGAGCTGAATACATAGGATTAAACTAATATATGAATTCATAATTTTATATATAGATAGTATGTTTCCTCTTTTGACATTCAAATAGCATAGTACTGGTGTGATGTTGTAGTTTGTTTCTTTTTAGAAGTTTTTAACTTTTTTGGAACTTAATTTCTGTTCCTCTATTATCATACCAATCTTGTTCATGTTGTAAAATAATTTGGATAACATTTTGGAAATTGCAACTTAATTTACTTTTACAAATTTTCATTCATGAATTTTCTGACTAAATGATGAAATATTCAACTCATAAGTTTGGTCTTTAGGCCGATTTATCGTTTTGTTGTTGATTTTGTTATTGGGTTAGATAATTGGATAGGGAGGACCACTTTTTGTCACTCCTAAAAGGGTAATCTTTATGCATTTTTATATTAGAGGAGAATACACATATTGATGGGTGATGTAGTTTTGACATATTGCCCCTCTTTTTTAGGAATAAAGATCTTGAATTTTGAGGCCATGCTTGGATAGAATATGTTAAAGAAAATAAAATTATTTTAGCTTTACTAAAAGAGAATTAAACCTTTTGTTTACTTGGTCTGGTTTGTTAAAAAAAAAATTAATTAGTATATTGATATTCATTTGTAGACATGTCTAATGCATTAAAGTCCTTTTGAATTGAATCACATCTAATCTCAATTTTCATTTACATTCATTTCTCTGATAGCAATTAACATAGGCAAACAAAAGTATGGTCCAGTGATGTTAAATGATGCTTACTTTGACTGTTTGTGACATAAACATGAAGTTCTTTTAACAAAGAAAATCAAAGAAAAGATCTTTTAATCACTGAATCAAAATTTTGACACAGAGCACCCCTTTTTTCAGTTCAGTGTTGTGCTTAGATTTAAGGAAGAAAAAGGAAAACATGATTAGTTTTTCTTTCTTTTAGCAGCAGCTGCTGTAAATTGACCTTTGTATGGAATCAAAAACAAAAGCAGCTTTTGAAATTTCACATGGGTGATTAATTGATTTCAAGTGATTTTGGACGAAGCGATTACAAAACTTAACCCCGATTTCTTCTGGTAGGGTGGCGGTGAGGTTGATCTGAAGCTTGGGATTAGAACCTTTGAATTGACTGTGTGAAGCTTTTCATTGAACGCTAGCTTGGAATTGATAAGCAACTTAAACTTTATTTCTTTATATTTTATAAATCCTAGAAGAGTTTGAATATCTTAGATATTCATCCATAGTGAAGTAAGTTTCGGGATTGCATGATTGTGGTCAGATGGGTGGTCATTTTGGTACTGTTAATTATTGTTTTGTTTGTTTGTATTATTTTTGATGTTTTATAGATTAATTGCATGTCTAAACATGAATAACTCTTCTTCATTTAGTTTTTATTTTAATTATACTTTTAATGTAATGATTAATATTTTTTTATCTTTTTTTACAGTTTAAGTCAAACGCTCCCTATAGTAACGAGGAGATCAATGTCGTACGAGATGAGTTGGCCGAATTTGTGAAGCCTTTGATTATAGATTAAGTACAAGGTTATTATTTTTGTTATAATACATGAGTAACAAGTTTTATGATTGTTGTTAACTTTTGCATATGTAATTAGTTTAATTTAGTTTACGATATACATGGAATTTAAGTTTTAGGATCGATTCTATTAACAATTTTGGTATTATGTGAGTAGTTAGAAGAATCGATTACTAATTTTATATAAGTTTTAAAAATGTTATTTAACTTTTTTTGTTTTATGTATTTACTATTATATAGAATTATTCTAAAATTTGATAATGCATGTAGGAAAAAATGTTATGAAAATTTACAATTTTCCCTTACCTACATTTGTGCTTCATTTTATAAGTGACACAATAGGTAAAAAAAAGGTATTTTGACAATTGATATGACATTTTTGAACTGACGTAATAAGTTTTTTGTGACAGTTTTAAAATGCCATGAAACATTTAGCGTCATTTTTTAATCGACGCATTAAATAAAATAGAAAAGTAAGTATTTAGCGTCGGTTTATAAATGTCGAAAATTGTTTTTTGCGTCGTTTTAAAAATGACACTAATAAAAATCTATTTGCGACTACGGTATATACGTCGGTTAAAACCGACGTAAATTCTTTAAGTGACACTTAAAAACCGACGTGAATTATACTTTTTGTAGTATGAGTCATACAAAAACCCTTGATCAAAACGTGGATGAATTTCTAAGGATGCATATTGAATTGGCAAATTCAGGTGAAAATGAGGTACTAAGTGATGAAAATCAGGCAATAATCATTCTCAATTCATTGCCTGAATCATACAGAGAAGTGAAAACTGCCATCAAGTATGGAAGGACTTCCATAACTCTTGATGAAGTCATCTCTACCCTAAAATCTAAGGATTTGGAGATGAAGAGTGAGAAGACAGGTTTTGGGAATGGAGAAGTGAATCTGAGTAGGGGAAGGCCATCTCACAAGAAATCCTATCAAAACAGAGGAAGAAGTAATAGCTCAGGACATCACAAAAGGTTCAAGTAAAATTAAAGGGAAGTGTAGGTCACCATCAAGAGATTCTGGTGACACTACTGGTTGCTTTTATTGTGGGAAAACTGGCCACTATAAATGAGATTGCTACTTCTACAGCAACAAGTACAAAAACAAGAAAGGAGGAAGGTTTCCAGAAAGAACAGATCAAAACAAAGAATGAAAAACAAACAAGAAGCAAATTTTTCAGATGGATATGACAGTGGGGAAGTCTATGTTGCATCCACATCTTTCAAAGATGATTAGATACTTGATTCTGGTTGCACCTTTCATATGAAAAACTCTAGGACTCTACTGACTGATTACAGAGATTCTAAGGGAGGTAAAGTCATTTTGGGAAACAATAATACTTGCAATATTGAGGGTTCAGGTAATGTCAGTTTTAAAATGTTTGATGGTGTGGTCAGAACCCTAACAGGTGTAAGGTATGTTCCTAATCTTGCTAGAAATCTAATTTCTATAAGTGTTCTAGATGACATGGGTATTGTTAGCAAAATTGAATCGGGTTCTATGAAACTAAGTAAATGAGCAATCACCATTATCAAAGGCCACAAACATGAAGGGCTTTACAATCTGGATGGAGAACCAATGGCACAATGAAACAATGCAGTCACTAGCGACCCAGAAGACCTAAAAGCAGTTCTATGGCACAGAAGGCTGGAACACGTTAATGATAAAGGCCTACAAATCATGAGTGATTAGAAATTATTGGGAAAGACAGAGTAAGCAAGGTAGACTTTTGTGAATCATGTGTCTTAGGTAAGCATCATAGATAAAAATTTAAAGCAAGCATACATAAAACTAAGAACAGGTTGGAGTATGTTCACTCTGATCTTTGGGGACCAGAGAAAACTCCAACTCATGGTGGTAATGTGTATTTCATGTCCATTGTAAATGATCATTCTAGGAAAGTTTGGGTATTTCTACTCAAACATGAAAATGATGAATTATCTAAATTCATACAATGGAAAACACTTATGGAAAATTAGACTAACCAAAGGGTTAAAACCCTAAGGACTGATAATTGTTTGGAGTTTTGTAGTAATGAATTTAACAGGTATTGTGGATCTGTTGGAATTCAGAGGCACCGAACTATGAGGATCACTCCTCAACAGAATGGGGTGGCAGAAAGGATGAACATAACCCTAATGAACAAAGTTAGATGCTTATTGTTGCAATCAGGACTTTCCAAAGGTTCTAGGGAGAAGCAGTTCTAACAGCAGCATACTTGGTGAACAGATGTCCATCAAGTGCCATTGAATTCAAGACACCAGAGGAGATATGGACATATAAACCTCCAGATCTCTCAAAGCTAAGAGTTTTTAGATGTGCTGCTTATGCACAGAGTGTGGGAAAATTAGAACCTAGAGCTATGAGATGTGTATTCCTAGGATACCCTGAAGGCACTAAAGGCTACAGATTATGGGTAAGGAAAAAATAGGGGATTAAAACCATAAATAGTAGGGATGTCATTTTAAGGAGGATTTATTTCCTTGTATTACTAACTATAATACTTTATCTAGTCCTAATATAGATACTAACCCTGCAGGCACATCAGTTGATATGCAAACAAGGAATACAAACCTAGATACTGTTCAAGTGGAACCTGAACAGGTGGAAAATACTCAAGAAGAGCCTGCTATGGAAGGAAACAAACAAGGTCAGGATGATGTAATTCAGCTGGAACCCATCCATGAAGCTGAACAAGAAGCAGGGACATTATAGGACTATCAGTTAACTAGAGATAGAACTAGGAGGATTCCTAGACCTACACAGAGATTCAATTTTACTGCCTGGGAAGAATTGTTAACCTGTGCTTTCTTTTGTGCCATGGGAGTAGAAATGACTTTGCCTACAACCTATGAAGAAGCTATGGCAGACAAGGATTCAAAGAAATGGTCTAAGGCTATGGACACAGAGATGGACTCACTAAGAAAGAACAGAACCTGGATACTTGTTAGAAAACCTAAGGGGAAGAGCATAGTATCATGCAAATGGCTTTTCAAACACAAGGAAGGCTTAACTGAGACAGATCCTAAGAAATTTAAGGCAAGGCTGGTAGCTTAAGGGTTTACACAGAAAGAAGGAATAGATTTTAATGAGATTTTCTCACCTGTGGCCAAGTATAAAATATCAGAATTATACTAACCATAGCAACACAATTTGATCTGGAAGTACACCAAATGGATGTTACTACTGCTTTTCTACATGGAGAACTTGAGGAAGAGATATACATGCAATAGCCTAAAGGATATGAAGAAAAGGGGAAGGAAGACATGGTTTACAAACTGATTAAGTCTCTCTATGGACTTAAACAATCTCCAAGACAATGGAATAAAAGGTTTGATTAGTTTATGATCAGGAAAGGGTTCACTAGAAGCTACTATGATACCCGTCTCTACTACAAGGGCACCAAAATTGAAGAAGTCATCTATTTACTTCTGTATGTAGATGACATGCTCATTGTGAGCAAAGAAAGGTCTAAAATTGACCTTATGAAGGGTTGGTTAAGAGAAGAATTTGAAATGAAGGACTTAGGCAAGGCAGCTAAGATCCTAGGCATTAATATAACAAGGGATAGGGGGAATGGAAGTCTAAGACTACATCAGAAGAATTACATAAAGAAAGTCATAGAAAATTTTTCTATGACAGGTGCCAAGAAAACTAAGCAACCTATGACTAATCAGTACTATTTGAGCAAAGACCAATGTCAAAAAACATCAGCTGAAAAGGAAGCTATGAGTGAAGTACCCTATTCTAGTGCTGTGGGATCAGTTATATACCTAATGGTAAACACTAGACCTGACTTAGCCTATGCCATTAGTGTACTCAACAAGTACATGGGAAACCTAGGTAAGCAACACTGGGAAGCAATGAAATGGTTGTTTAGATAGTTATTGGGATCTACAGAAGTTTGGTTAAACTACAAAAGAAGGGAAAAGAGCAAAATGATCACTGGGTACAGTGATGCAGACTATGCTGGGGACAGAGATAGTAGGAAATCTACCTCTGCATATTTCTTTACTTTATGGGGGAATTGCATCAGCTGGAAAGTACAACTGCAGCATGTGGTAGCATTAACTACAACAGAATCTGAGTATGTAGTTGTTACTGAAGCAATTAAAGAAGTTATATGGATCAAGGGATTACTAGAAGAAGTAAAGCTACTAAATGAAGAACCTATAATCTACTCAGATAGCCAAAGCTATATTCACCTATGCAAAAATCTTGTCTTTAATGACAGGACAAAACATGTGGAAATTAAGTATCACTTTATACGAGATAAAGTGACATAAGGAGTTGTACAGATAGAAAAGGTCCCAACCATGAAGAGAACCCATAAGATATTGGTACTTAGATGCTACCCCTAACTAAGTTCAAGCACTGCATGGACCTGTTAAGGGTTGGTGATGGCGGATGGCCATCACCACTATACCCTTGAAGAATGATGCACTATAAGAACAAGTGACCTGAGAGGAATCTAAGGTGGAAATTGTTAAAATTAGATCCCCCCTGATGTTTTACAGTTTTACAGGAAAGATAAAATACAAATAAAAGGCTCGTGACTTTACTCACTCACCAAACACAACAAACTGCAACTAGACCTAACTGCATTTCTGTTTTGCAATAAAAATTCTGTTACTCATCTACTACTAGAACTGAACCTATAAAAGGGGAGCAGAACTACTTACAAAGCTCTCAGTTGAGAGAACCCAAGTGTGAAGACCCAGGTTATGAGAGAGGAGGTCTCGTGTTGATTGTTTCAGAGTGTACATGCAAGGAAAAGAAAGAGAGAGTTAGTGAGAACAAAAGAAAAATACACGGAAGAGAGAGAAGAGAGAAAGAACTGAAATATCAGTTGATTTTTGTGACTCGGATTTCTCACCTGATGTAATATTTCTCAAATATAGTACAAATCTGAGATCGTTCTTCAAGGCGAGCTCAAAAGAGGACGTGCCCTTGGATTTAGGGCGAACCTCTATAAACCCTGTGTTTGGTTTTCTTATATCTCTTTACTGTTTAAAGCTTGATCTTATGCGTGTATGAGTTTGGGGTAGATTTCTGGGGAAGGTTACTGGTTATATCGATCTGGTTTGATCGAGAAGGGGATCTGGGTTCTAGGGTTCTTTGAACAGGGAGAGAGAGTTTGGTCTCAAACTCTTGAAGGTTCTAAGGATAATTCTGAGCTAGGGTTAGCTCATTTGTTTTTTGTTTTGTTTCTGGGAGATGACAAATCGTTTTGGTCTAAACGATTTGTCGTGCAGGAAGAAACGACTTGATATCTCTTATCGTTTGGTTAATTTGTTTTTTTTTATTCTTGGTCAAAATTAACCCTGTCATTTTGATTGATATTGAGTTGGTGTAGGGAGGCATTCTTGGAAATCAAGAAAATCCTACAATTTATTAATTTAAAACTACAGTGTACTATATAAAGTTCATATATGCATACACATATTAATATATTTAATATGTTGTTCCCAATTTTACCTTATGTTTACATTTTGTAATATATTATCCTGATATTATTTGGTCATTTCTTTTTTTTGCATATTGGGACTTTGGGAGAGATGCAGACTTAAGAAGTTGATATATCACAGGACAAGTAGTAAATTCCCCTTTCATTTTTGAGACTTCTATGATTCCATCTGTTAATGTTTTTAATGTTACAAAATATCACTTTTTTCTTATTCTCTTATTTATTTTTCTTTTTAGGCAGTTGTTATAAAACAGAAATCTAAGAGGTTTTTGGTGTGCAGAGGACCTTTGCCTTGAGTGACACACTGAAGAAGTGCAGTAGCAATAATATAAGTAAATATTTTTTTTTATTTGATGTTAAGTGATTATTATGAAAATTACTTGTCTATATTAATTTACTGATGTTTAATATTTTAATGTGCGACTGTTTAAGAAGGCCCTAGATACAAATGATGGCAGACTGGTAAAACCATAATTATATATATATATATTTATGTATAAACACTAAAGTTTTGGTGTGTCAGTGTCTTCTTCAATACTTTGGTTCGAAAGAAGTTGGTGGGTTATGATTATTGGATGGAAAAAAAATTGTTCTTATTTGGTCTTGGTTGGCCTAAATTTTTAGTCTATTTATCAAGTTTTTCATAACTGTACTTACATAACTTCTATAGCATGAAGAGGTTTTTATTTGTATTACACTTTTTCTGAACTTGGTTTAACCTACAATTCCAACAGCTGGAGAGACCAGTTGCATATGATTACTTATTGAATCAATTTCAATGTCAAGTTTTTCTTTAATGAGATATACAAACATACGTGTAATTTCTGCCTAGTATATATAATTCAGAACAATAAAAAATTACATATATAAATATATTGAACAAGCATATATTATTATTCATATGAAAGTATCTATTGGGGGATACACATCTTATATTTCCACATTGCATATATAACATGGTTTGACATATATCCTAGTACTTTCTTATTACAATGCAAGCACAAACCACACACACAACATACATATATATATATTTATAGCTATATATATAATTATTCATCAACATGAGCTAGTGACAATATCGATGATGGTGTAGAAGTAGTAGTAGTAGTGGTAGAAGCAGAGGCCAAACATGTTGAACCGTCGGTAGTACCACTACAATGATATGGGTAACAACAAGGGTTGAAAAGAGCACAAGGATGACCAAGTTGACGACAATCTGCCACTTTCACACATTTGTTATCACTACTCAGAAATCCTACACAGCTAAGCCCTTCACAACAAAATTTTTCTTGCCAAGGTAAGGCACTACAGTACTCACCTTCTATATAGCAACGATTACTTGGAACGAGAGTAACACTATGTGCTACTCTAGTCCCAAAGCACAACCCCATGTTATTAACCATTGTTATTATCACAGCAAATAGAACTATTGACCTCTTCATCATCATCATCATTGTGATTTTGTAGCTATATATATATATGTGTGTTTCTATGTTTTCTTTTCTTGATGATATATGTATTTAGACAAGTGTATTTATAGGAGAAGTAAGCTAGTAAAGATATAGCTATGTATAAAAATATTATTAGATGTAATCCATTATTGGTTCACCTCAATTATTTCATTATATAATAATTAATATTAATGAAAATGTCCACTAATTACTAATAACAATAATTTAATTAATATTACGTTCTTACTTTTTTTTCCCTCTCTCTTTTCTCTTATGGACCACATAAAATAAACAAATAGAAATAAAAAAATATTAATATTGCTTTTGTTGTATAAGACAAAAAGTTCAATTATGACACTAATAAAAGTATTTTAAAAAATAATAATAGGTGGTTTCTCTCACTAATGTAAAAAAAAAAAAAATATACGCGATAGTTTTAAAAATAATTTTTTAAGAACTGTTGCTAAAAAAAATAAGCGAGTGTTTAAAAGCGTCGAGAAAAGTAGGGTATTTCCGACGGTTTCAAACAGTCGAGAGGTATAAGCAACAGATTTTAAACGTGTCCAAAAAAATCTCGTGTATTTTTAAATGGGAATTGCCCACAGTTTTAAATCGTAGGCAATTCTCATGCTTAAATTTACCGCAATTTAGATCTGAAATTTCATTTCCATCTCTTAATATATAAACCCCCCAAAAAAATCAAATCTCATTTTTTTGAAGTCATTTGTAATTTTTTTTTCATTTCTTGGTTCTCTCTCCTTCGCGGCCACGATCCACGCCATCCGTCTCCTCCGCTCCGTCCCTCTCCTCGCTCTCTCGTGGCAGCACAAAGGTAAGCTTAACATTCTTTTTTTATTGTTTAAATTTCTATTAGCTATGATTTGGTTTCTTAATCTCGATTTGTGTGTATGCAACAAAAATCCAAAACTTGCAATTCGAAGAAATTTTTGAGGACCTTCAAGTTAATACTCTTTGTAAGTTGAATAAAGTGGGAATAGGAACTTTACTAGATACTAAGATTCGAGGAGACAAAGTGGATGATATGATGAAGACCAACTTTTGTGGTTGGAATTTTCATTCTAGTTCTATAAGGTACTTTCCTTTTAGTTGCATAATTTTGTAAATATAACTACTTTTGTTGAGAATGAACAGTATCTGCATTGCTTGGTTACACATTCTAGGTTCCAAGATGATTTTTATCTCACTTTGGTTTATGGGTTGAACTCTATTATAGAGCAAAATGACTTATGGTAGGGTCTTGCTTTTCTTCCATTCCATGTTAAACCTTAGCTTCTTATGGGAGACTTTAATGTTGTTTTGGATGTGGTGAATAGAGTAGGTGATTTTCCTATTGCTTCCCTCGAACTTGATGATCCGTGTAATTGGTTGTCTCTTGTCTTAACTAATGAGTTGATCCAATGTCTGACCACTGTCTTCGTATTATTAGAAGTCTAAAAATTAAAAAACTTGGGATTTTGGACATTTAAATTTTTCAAAAAGTGACTTTAAGCAAAAAGTGTTAGAAAATTTGAATCAAGTTGCTCATGGTACAAGTCTTTTCCAGACTAAGATTATGCTTAACTGGGTGAGGAAAGTGCTTCAAGATTTTAATTGGAAGATGGTGGGATGTTCAACTAGCTTATAGTTATGCTAAATCTCGTTTTGATTGGATCCAACAACATTTACAATATGACACTCTTTTTAAGGATTTAGTTAAGGAAGAGAAAGAGATAAAGGCAACCTTCAGTTCGTGGGCTAAGATGATTGAAACTTAATTATTTGAGGAAAAAAAGCAAGATCATTTGGTTGAAGTTTGGAGATGGAAATTCAACATTCTTTAATACTAGCATTAAAGAAAGGAAAGAAGCAAATCGAATTTCCTCTCTTGTTGATACATATGGTGCCTTGGTGGATGATTATGATGAGGTAGTTTCCTATTATTTGAACCACTTCAAAGGCTTTATGGGCAGTCCAAGTTTGGCCTCTCTAAGTATCAAGAAGGATCGTTTGACCAGCTCAGTACAAATCTATAGGTTTAGTTGATTAAGGCTTTTACTAGCTTTGGTGTTAGAAGGCCTTATTTAATATTCATAAATTGAAAAGCTTAGATCTCGATGGGTTTGGTTGAAAAAGTTTCAAAGTGTTATTGACTAATATTTCTGAGGAAATCTCCAATGTTGTTTTGTTACTCTTTGAGATAGGGAAGATATCTTCTCATCTGAATAATACTCTCTTCTCTTTAATTTCCAAGACTGAAAAACCATCCCAAGCTATTGGTTATAGGCTAATTTCTTGTTGTAATGCCCTCTATGAGTGTATCTCTAAGATGATGGGTAGTAGGTTAGTTAAAGTTTTACCCTCGATCATTAACATGAATCAGAAAGCCTTCATTAAGAACTGATCAATTGCTCAAAACGTGCTTATTCTTCAAGATCTACTCCATGGTTACAATAGAAAAGGAATACCACCAAGATATCTCATGAAGATTGGCTTACATAACGTTTATGACACCATAGATTGGGACTTTTCAGGAGAACTTCTAAAGAGTTATATTTCTCCCTCTAGGCTCATTGGTTTGATGATGACATGCTATTCGTTAGTGCTAAATGGTCGAGCAGAAGGGAGATATCAAGGAAAGAAAGGCCTAAGACAACGTGACCCGATTTCTCTATTTGTTTTTGTGTTGGTAATGGAATATCTTACCCAGTTTTTATTGTTTATTGCCCGAATGTTAGATTCCAGGTACCACCCAATGTGTAAATCTTTGAAGATTGTTAGTCTTTGCTTTCTAAGTGGTCTACAAAATCCATCCAAGTAATGCAGGATGCCTTACATTTAGTAGTTGTAATCTGGCCTCAAAACTAATCCAAATAGGTCTCATATTTACATTGGTCGGATTGATGGAATGACTAAACAAGGAATTTGAGATACAATACATTTTGCAAAGGGTTATTTCTCTGTTAAGTATCTTGGTATTCCAATGAGGCCAACGAAATAGAAGGCAGAAGATTGTGATCCTTTTCTTGATGAAGAGATTAAATTGAAGCTTCATGATTGGGCTACCCTTCACCTCTCATTTTCTGGTAGAGTGCAATTGATTCAGTCGGTGTTGTTAGGCATCTGTTGTTATTGGATGAGAATTTTTATGCTCTCTGACCCAAAAAGTTGTCAAGGCAACTGATCGACAAGCTTTGCAAGCACTTTCTGTGGGGTGTGAAAGAGAATTCTAATAAAATGCCTTGCTTCTTGGGATCTTGTTTTTAAGCGTAAGTGTTATGGAGGCTTGGGGTTTCGTGATGGAAGCAAGTGGAATTAATAAAGCTTCAATTTTTCGATCTGTGTGGGCTTTAACCACAAAGCAAGATGCTCTTTGTAAAATAGATTGATTCCATCTACTTAAAGTAACAAGACGTTTGGGTAAGTGGGAGAAACGGATATGTGAGCTGGTATTGGCGCAAGCTTCTCAATCTCAAAAACCACTTTTCTCGAAATGCAATTTTGGAGGTTGGGAATGGGGAGAGATTTTGGGTTAGTAATAAATTCTACAATGTTTTTCTCACTCATTGAAAGGTGGATAATTGTAAGGTGATTTAGTGTAGGTTATTCACACAAAAATATAAATTTATTCTTTGGCAAGCCTCTCATAATCATTTGTTAATTAGAGATCACTTGAGGACAAGAAGTACTCCTATTACGTTTCAACTTTGCCAAGTGTGCCCATCTTTTCTTTGAGGGTCAATTCTCTAAGAAAATTGTGGCGGTTATTCAGTCTTGGCTTGGTGTGGCCATTTGGCCAAATAATTAGTCGAACTAGCTGTCATGGATTTTTACAAAGAGATAGTGTGTGTACTTAATTTCTGATGTTGCAGTGGTCACTACAAGAAATATCACTTTTGATAGCGCAGTTTGTACTGCATTGGTAAAAGTAATTTTTATCAGCGCATCTCATAAATTGCACTGGTAAAAAGGTCAAAGTTTTATCATCGCACATTTGCAGTGGCAAAAATCTAACTTTTACTAGCGCATTTACGTGTTGGGATTATTTTTGCTAGCACTTTTCATTTTGCGGTGGCAAAAGTTCTAATATCAATGTTGATTTGCCAACACATCAAAAGTAGAATTCGTTTTTCCAACACAATACCAAACTTTTGCCAGTGTAAAAATGTGTTGGCAAAAGTGACATTTCTTGTAGTAGGTTGCTTGTGCTGCTGTGCGACGACAGTTTACTTCATTTGGTGGAATCAGAACACTTATATATGTTAAGGATTTCCTATATTGATGATTTGATTAAAATAGTCTTAAAAGGGAGATTGTTGCTTATTGATAGAAGAAAAATATCTAAAGAGATCGACAGGTTTATGATTTTGTATGTAATATGTTAGTGTTTTTAGTTGTGGTAGTGTGTCGGGTGCTAGGCTGCTAGCTGTTGTAGCAAGTGTTACGTTTGATTAATAATTTTTGTTTTAATAAAAAAAATGTATTTTGAAATGAAGATTCTTATTTCATAATTACTTATTAATTAATTAATGCAGAAAAATAATATTAGTAATAAAATAAATATTATAGTTACAGAATATAATTATGTAAGTGTAGAATAAAAAATCAATAAAAAAAAAATTAAAAAAACGCATAAAAATATACGGCTAATTAGAATTTTTTTTCTCAAAACTTTGACATGTACCAAATTATACCGCCTGAACATTTTTAGACATTAAAAATTCCTCCTGAACTATTGAGATTGTTAGATTTAAGGACTTTTGTCTAATTACATTCAATTCTACTGTTTCAGTGATTGTTTATGAGCTAAATTATGCTTCCTAGACTTTGATATCTACCAAATTATGTCCCTCGAACTTTGATATGTATTAAATCATACTCCCGAAACTTTCAGCCATGTTAGAATTTTTTTTTACTAAAATTGGACATAAATCCTTAAATTTAACAATCGTAATAGTTCAAGGAATACTTTTAACGACCTTAAAAGTTCAGGGGTATGATTTAGTACATGTCAAAGTTTGGAAAAAAAAAATTCTAATTATAATCAAAATATAAATGCAATATTATAACTACATCTAATAATATATATAAATTAATATATATTTATGTTTTTTTGGGATGATATATATACCTATATTGGCAAGTGTATAGATAGTAATATATTTATATGAGAAATGAAGCTATATAGTAGCTAGCTAGCTATAAAAAATATTATTAGATGCTCATCAATTATCTCACTGTATAATAATTCATATATAAAAATGTTAATTAATTAGTGATGGATCGAGACACATACCTACGTATTAAATTACTAATAATAACAATAAATTACTTAATATATCATATATATATTTTTTTTTCTGTGTAGGTGGTAACTTTTTATTTTAAATGAGATAATATATTACTTGTTGTGATTAAAACTAAATTAATGATAACTTATATCTAAATACTATTTTTTAGTAATTAACACTGCAAAAAAACTCCTACTTTAGTGTTAGTCATAACATAATTTTTTGTGACTACATGTGACTTTTAGTCACAACAAAATGTTACTTGTAACTAAAACATAGTATTTAGTTACAAATTGTCACTAATTTAGTTTTAGTCACAACAAGTATTGTGACTAAAAATACATTTAGTCACAATAAATTGTAATTTTTGTGACTAATACTTTTAGCCACGGACCTTTTAGTCACAACATAGGAATCATGATTTATAATTAGTCACAATTTTTTCACTTTTAATCACAAATTTTGTTGTGACTAAAAGTAAAATTTTTTGTAGTGTAAGTAATTTTTGTTGCGGCTAAAATTGATTGATATTTAATTTCAAAAATTTTATATTTGTTATCAAAGAATTGTTCGAGTGACGTGTCGCGAAAAAATTGGCATGTGGCGATAAAAAAAAGGTTAGTCGACACATGATAGATCCATGAAGCCAAATGCTAGCTGAAAAAGTTGGGAAATAAATCTTCTAAACTTCGAACTAGCATAGTAGATAGCTTGGCCGACCAGAGGAGAGCGACTCAATTCTTCCCGAACATCAAAAGAGGGCTACGTACATTCTGGTTGGAACATTCGACCAGGATTGGAATGTAGCATGAACTGATTCCAAATTTTGTGACGTTAACTCCACAAATTCTGAAGACTAGGTCATTATGAGTACCTAGAATGGTAGGATTGAGAGAATTATGGGGTTGAGAGAATCGTGAAATTAAATAATAAGACGGCCTTTAGTGTGTAATTTTGTAAACAATATAATATCATTCTTATCACTTGTAACCTTATAAATAGTGAGTCATTTCACTGTTTAAGGGACTAAATTTTAATCTTTCAAGTGAACTATTATGTTCCAAAAATAATATCTACAAAGATATTGAGAAACTCAGTAGATCCAGGTTCTTACTATCTTGATATATAGAGTAGCTAGATCATTACAAAATAATTGGGTCGAACCTCTTAAATTTTTTGTGTCTTTTATTCCTTTTTTAATCTCAACCATCAAACACTTTTATTGTTGTTAATTTAATTTCATGCCATTGACTTTTATTGTTGTCCTTTATTGTTGTTGCTTTTCATGTCATTGTTGTTAAACTTATCATTAAAATAATATTTTTGGTAATGTATATTAACCTCTTCATCTTTTTCAAGCTATATACTTATATATAGAATAATGTTTAAGTAGAGTCACAAAAAATGTCTCTACATATAGATATTTTTTTTTATAATGTGTCAAACTATTATTTTATACTAATAATTTATTAATTTCTTTTATATTATTTTTATTTCTTTTTTTGAATAATTTCGTGACCCCTAATAAGAAAAGTTGCTAATATTTATCGAAAACCATACTAATAGAGTCATACGAACTGTGGTAAAAAAATTAGTATTATTTGATTAATTAATTGTACAATAAAATATATTTAAAACCTTAGTTTTATATGTCCAATATATATGTTCATAATATTTAATCTCTAAATTTCACTATATATCAAAACAAAAATATTACAAAAATGTTTCAATAAAAAAAAAAAAAATTGCATGTAAGACACTTTATTTGAAGATTTTTTAGTAAATGAGGCTTAAAGATCGATAATAATATTAGCTAACTTTTCTTATTAGGGGTCACTAAATTATTAAAAAAGGAAATAAAAATAATATAAAATGAATTAATTAATTATTAGTATTAAATAATAGAGTGACACATAAATAAAAATGTCTGTATGCAGAGACATTCCCTTTTTCGTGACTCTACCTAAACATTTTTCAAAAATAGATAACTTTATAGTGAATATTTTAATATGATCCTTAAATTCTTTTTTTTTTCTTTTTATTAAAATATCCTTAATGTTGAAAATAATGAAATTACCTCTACCGAATTCAGTGAGGACCACAATGATTGGGATAGTGACAGCTAATCATCAAGATTTCAATTGTACAATTCTGTTAATATTTCCCCTACAATTCAGGGATTCTATAGTACATGTATATTCCCTAAATATTCCCTTACTAGAATATTCTACCCTGTATTATATATACTGTAATGTTACCATTCAAAGGAGTATCCGTTGAGCAACAATTAATACAGTCAGTAAAAGATTTTCTCTCAAAACACTCTGTTTCTTACCTTTTATCTTGGTATCA
This sequence comes from Cannabis sativa, assembly GCF_029168945.1. Classification (NCBI taxonomy): domain Eukaryota; kingdom Viridiplantae; phylum Streptophyta; class Magnoliopsida; order Rosales; family Cannabaceae; genus Cannabis; species Cannabis sativa. The sequence continues at coordinate 74,828,253 of NC_083606.1, read as the reverse complement.
GAGCAAGTGATCCATGGCTGCCCCTGCTGCTGCCGATTCCACTGCTACTGCAGAAAGTTCAGCTCCGGTTCCAGTACCACAGTCGGCTGCTGTTCCCTCAGTCTCTATCTTCCAAAGCCTTGCCCCTTTAACCCTGAAACTTGATCGTGGCAACTATACCTTCTGGAAATCGCAGGTTCTACCCGCCTTGCGCGCACACGACCTTGAAGGCTTTGTGCTGGGAACAAAGGAATGTCCTCCCCAGTTCGTAGACAACACAGTCGGAGAAACCACCCCAGGAGAGACTCGACAACTCAACGTTAGGTATGCTCTCTGGCGAAGAACAGACCAAGCCATAATGAGTTGGCTCCTCAACTCTATATCAGAAACCATGTTCGGTCATGTGGTAAGGTGCACTACCTCTTTTGAGGTATGGCACACCCTAGAACTCTTATTTACTACTCAATCCAAAGCTAGAACTCTGCAAATTCGTTTTCAGCTTCAGTCCCTTAAAAAGGGAAATTTATCTGTTCATGACTATATGATGAAGATGACAGGTCTTGCAGAAAATCTATCCGCTGCAGGCCAACTCATATCTGATGAGGAACTCATACTTTATATTCTCGGAGGTCTTGGACATGATTATGATCCAGTTGTGATCACTCTTACCTCTCGCACTGATCCCATTACTCTTCAAGAGGTGCAATTCCTTCTACAAAGTCAAGAAATGCGCCTGGAACATATGAATATCAGTGTTGGAGGAGATTCAAACAACCCCAGTGCCAATCTTGCAACTCAGTTTCGAAGGTCTGTTGGTATTGGAGGAGGTTCAGCTGGTGCAAACAACTCCCAAGGCAGAGGATACTCACCTCGTGGCCGTGGCCGTGGAAGAGGAAACGGCCGTGGAAACAGGCCAGTGTGTCAACTTTGCAATCGTGTTGGTCATGTCGTATCTAAATGCTATCATCGTTTTGACATCAACTTTGTTCCCACTGGTTCTGGTACAAACCAGACTACTGCCAACAACACCACTGGACAGCAATCAACCAACCAAGCTCAACAAGCTTACTTCTCCTCTTCCTCAATTGATCCACACCAAGACAATGCATGGTATGTAGACAGTGGGGCCACAAACCACATTACCTCTGATGGACAAAATCTGCAACACAAGACTGAGAACAAAGGTAACACTCAACTCCTCATTGGAAATGGCCAGCCCCTTTCCATTACTGAAATTGGAAATAGCATTCTCAAACTTCATGATTCCTCAAATTTACTCCTCAATGACATATTCTGTGTACCTCAAATAACCAAAAATTTATTATCCATATCTCAGTTAACAAAAGATAACCATGTTTATGTTGAATTTTACTCTAACTGCTGTGTTGTTAAGGATCTGGATACGAAGAAGGAGCTAGCTCGGGGAACGCTTAACAATGGTCTATATCGGCTTCAAGTGTCCAAGTCATGTTCTGGTTCATCTCAGTCGAGTCTTTATCTGTCGAAGTCCTTAAATTCCAAGAAGAGTATATACTCAAAATGTAAGAGTCAATTAAGTAGGCACACTGCCCAGTCCATGTTTGTCGAGTCATCTAACACCAAGGATATTAATCTTTGGCATATGAAGCTTGGTCACCCAAGCTTAAATGTAATGAAACATCTGTTAATCAATGAAAAACTTTCCTTCAAACAGCCCTTAAAGTTCTGTGATGCCTGCCAAATTGGTAAATCAAGACATAAACATTATGCCTTGTCAACCAAAACTGCCAAGAAACCTCTTGAAATCATCCACTCGGATGTATGGGGTCCCTCACCAATTTTATCCAAAGATGGATATAGGTACTATGTCCATTTCATTGATGAATTTACTAATTTCACTTGGATATATCCTTTAAAGTTAAAATCTGATGTCAAAGAAATATTTCTCAATTTCCAAAAGTTTGTTGAAAGAAAGTTTAAATCAAAAATCAAAACACTTCACTCGGATTGGGGGGGGGTGAATACAGAAGTTTAGCTCCATTCTTAGCTGCATTAGGAGTCCATTTTAGGCACCCATGTCCTCACACTCACCCTCAAAATGGTAAGTCCGAAAGGAAGCATCGACACATAGTCGAAATGGGACTTACTTTGATGATTCAAGCCTCTATTCCTCTTCAATACTGGTGGGAATCCTTCAGTACTGCAACATTTTTAATTAATCATCTATCAACTCCAACTTTAAACCATAAGTCCCCCATTGAAGCACTTTTCAATGTTAAACCAAACTTGCACTTTCTGAAAGTGTTTGGATGTGCATGCTTCCCACATCTAAGAGCCTACAATCAACACAAGTTGGATTTTCGATCCACCAAATGTGTTTTTCTTGGGTACAGTCCAAATCATAAAGGATACAAATGCTTGCATCCATCTGGCCGTGTGTATATTGCTCAAAGTGTAACCTTTAATGAAACTGACTTTCCTTTTTCTCATGGTTTTCATGTGTCTCACTTCAAGAGTTCTGACATAAACACTTGTCCCACTCAAGTCCAATATCATCAGTGGCTGCCTTTTGTCTCCTCAGAACATGATGAACACATTGAACAAAGCATTGACCATGATGAACAACATCATGTTCAATCTGATAATGACCATTGTTCTGCAACTCCTCAACTGTCTCCTTCTCCGTCGGCCAGAGACTCAACATCAAGTAGCAAAAGTAAAACTCCTGCCTCAGCTACATCATACTCTACCCTGCCTTTAGAAGTTTCCTTACCAATATCTCGTTCACCTTTGCCAAACCAACCAAATCCACCAAACCAGTCACACCAGTCGCCTCCTACATCATCACACCAGCAACCTCAACCACAAATACCCAACAAACAACCTCCCAAACCCACACACACCATGATCACCCGCTCAAAGTCAGGGATCTTCAAACCTCGGCTCCTTCTTGCAGCTGCCCCTCAATCGAGTCCTCCCACAGATCCTCCCCTTCAAATCCCAGAAACTGTGAAACAAGCCTTATCCTCACCTAAGTGGAAAGCTGCAATGGATGATGAACGACATGCACTCTTGAGAAATAAAACATGGAAAGTTGTGCCACGACTTCCACACATGCATGTTGTTGACAACAAGTGGATATTTCGCATAAAATATAATGCAGATGGCTCGGTCAATCGATTAAAGGCTCGCCTTGTCGCCAAAGGCTTTCAACAACAACCGGGCATTGATTTCTTTGAAACGTTTAGCCCCGTGGTCAAATCATCCACCATTCGAGTTGTGCTCTCTCTAGCTATCTCCCACAATTGGGACATCCAACAAATTGATGTCAACAACGCCTTCCTAAATGGAACCCTTCAAGAAGAAGTGTTCATGGAGCAACCGGCCGGTTTTGTTGATCCTCAAAATCCAACTGCAGTTTGTAAACTTGAGAAAGCCCTGTATGGACTGAAACAAGCGCCACGAGCATGGTTTGATAAACTCAAAACAACTCTACTTGCTCTCGGTTTTACCAATTCTGTAGCTGACACTTCACTGTTCTTTTTCAACAAAAATGATGCTCTGCTCTTTGTCCTTGTGTATGTAGACGACATCCTTTTGACAGGGAACAATGCCACTCAAGTTCAACACATAATCTCCCAGCTTCGACAATCCTTTGCCCTCAAATCTCTTGGATCGGTGACATATTTTCTTGGCTTTGAGATCAGTAGGGGGCAAGATGGCATCCACCTATCTCAAACCAAATACACACTTGACCTTTTAAAGAAAACCAACATGTCTCATGCCAAATCTTGTCCTACACCCCATGAATCAAAGCAACAAACTAAGCCTCCAAGACAGTGCACCATTCCCTCATCAAACTCTATACCGAAGCGTCATTGGCGCCCTTCAATACCTCACTCTCAGTCGACCTGACATCGCCTATTCTGTGAACAAGCTGAGCCAATTCCTACAAGCACCAACTCAGAATCACTGGAACGCCTGCAAGAAAATACTTCGCTATCTTGCTGGCTCAATTGGAGATGGAATTCTTTTCTCTAAATCACCTACTCTGAACATTGAAGGCTTCTGCGACTCTGACTGGGCAAGTTCCCTGGACGACAGAAAATCTACAACAGGATATTGCATATACTTCGGAAACAATCTTGTTAGCTGGTGTTCGAGAAAACAGAAGTCCGTAGCTCGCTCCAGCACAGAAGCGGAATACAGGGCCCTGGCTCAAGCCTGTACCGAAGTAGTCTGGCTCAAATCTCTCCTCACTGAAATTGGAATCAACTGCAAAGAAACAGCAGTGATCTGGTGTGACAACGCTGGTGCTCGACAACTCGCTTCTAATCCCGTCTTTCACTCGAGAACCAAACACATCGAAATCGATGTGCACTTCATCAGGGACAAGGTACTAAACAATGAAGTAGAAGTGAGATACATTCCAACAGAGGAACAAGTTGCTGACATACTTACCAAGTCTCTCAATATACCACAATTTCACTATCTCAAAAACAAGCTTCCTGTCGTCTACACACCACAGCACAGCTTGAGGGGGCGTGTTGAAAATAATGAAATTACCTCTACCGAATTCAGTGAGGACCACAATGATTGGGATAGTGACAGCTAATCATCAAGATTTCAATTGTACAATTCTGTTAATATTTCCCCTACAATTCAGGGATTCTATAGTACATGTATATTCCCTAAATATTCCCTTACTAGAATATTCTACCCTGTATTATATATACTGTAATGTTACCATTCAAAGGAGTATCCGTTGAGCAACAATTAATACAGTCAGTAAAAGATTTTCTCTCAAAACACTCTGTTTCTTACCTTTTATCTCTTAAATTCCTATGAACCTCAGTATTTGAATTGCTGCTATAACACATGAATATATATACTAAATTATTTGGGGTAGTAATAGTACTAATGATTTGAGTTATTTTCTGTATCTTTTCATGGGTCTTATCACTATTTTTTAAATTGTGATATTTGTAGAATTTTACTTTTTGAATGTTTTTTTTTATAACATAAAGTTTAAATATTAACTTCAAATTCATAGATTGACAAGAAATTTTAGATTTACTATTAAACTATTATTTATATAATAATTTTTAGAGTCTTATATCATAAAACTATTTTGAAAAAGGTTAATTTATATTTTTGTTCTTTGAATTTTGTCATCTACCAAATTATGTTCTCTGAGTTTTTCAAGCCGTTATAAATTTTTTTCGAACTATTGAGATTATTGGATTTAAGGACTTTTGTCCAATTATACTAAACAAAGTGTGATGTGGATGAAAACTTAAGGGATACAATTTGTACTTTTGAAAGACGGGGTGCATAATTTAGTAGATTTTAAAGTTTGGGGAACAGAATTTAGTACATAACATTGTGGACATCTTCTTGCATAGAATAAATGGTAGAGTATTGAGCCATATATAAGAACATGGGCTACTCCACCCATCATTAATTGGTTTTGAGATGAAATTTTATAATTCTCAACACAAAGACCATCGTCATACTAGTAAAATTGAATAAAATTAGACAAAAAATTTTAATTCTAACAATTTCAATAATTCAAAAGAAATTTTTAACGACTTAAATAATTCAGAAATAAAATTTGATACATGTCTTGTCTAAGAGAATAAAAATTTTAATTAACCTTAGTAACAAAATACAACTAAACAATAAATTTATAATTCAAATAATGTAGAAATGGAATTTTATATATTCTAAATATTATAGTACCTCATATGACTTACATTTATTTTGTTTCCTTTTTAATTCTTTATTAGGTGTAATATTGCCAGCTCAATTCTTTATTAGGTGTAATATTGCCAAGTGTCTTATATTGTATCCATATACAGAAATAGTGTCTTATATTATTGCTATTATATATTCAACTAAATTATAACATGTGTGCAATTGCATTAAGGAGTAGATAGACAATAGGACAGATATATCATATCTTATTTCAACATTACTTATTGAACATTATTATTATATAGTTTTTATCATCACATGCCCTATAAAATATTAATCAATGGTGGTTGTAACTGTAATTATTGAATATATAATTGTCATCTCCATGTTTTTCACATGTAGTCAGGGGGTGGAACCAGAAAATTTTCTTAATTGGGGGAGGTGAGATTTGACTTATTTTCTTTTTTAAATAATGAGATATACATGAAATAAATTTACACATATATTTAAAGGGTGAAATATACAGTTTCAACCATAATTTCTTTAAATTTATAAGATATCTTATACACTTACAAATAAAATATACACTACACAATAATAATAGCCTTTATGAAGGTACTACAAAAAAAAAAAAAAAAAAAAAACTATTATTTTTAGTGATAATTTTTAGTCGCAACGTAATTTTTTTATGACTAAATCTATCGCAATGTCTTCCCACTTCCATTCTGGAAGTGTTAGTGGCTGTAGTAATCCTGCAGGTCGCTGATGTTCTGCTTTAATTTGTTGATAAGTTAAACACTTAGTGACATAGTCCACCACATCCCTTTTCATCTAATACCACCAAAAATAGGGTTTCAGGTCTTGATACATTTTGGTGGTTCCCGGATGCAATGAATAGGTGGTGGTGTGAGCTTCATCTAAAATTTCTTTCTTAAGCTCATTGATATCAGGGACACACACCCGCGCTTTAAACAATAGCATTCCACTATCAGAGATTGAAAAGTCCTTAGCTTTGCCTGCTAAGACATCTCCTCGAATCTTAACCAATTCAGGGTCTACTGATTGAGCCGCTTTGATTCTTTCCAACAGGTTTGGCTGAAGTGTCTGATTATGCAATTTCTCAACCACCAATTCAATATTTGCCCTAGACATATCCGTGGCTAACTGAGGGGAGATCATTACCAAATTAAAATTCTGATCAGGTCCTTTTCAGCTTAAAGCATCTACCACAACAATTGCTTTTCCGGGATGATACAAGATTTCACAGTCATAGTCCTTCACTAGCTCTAACCACCTCCTTTGTCTCATATTCAGATCCTTCTGCGTGAAAAAGTACTTGAGACTCTTGTGGTCAGTATAGATCTCACACTTTTCACCATATAAGTAGTGTCGCCAAATTTTCAAGGCAAACACCACTGCTGCAAGTTCTAGGTCGTGAGTTGGGTAACGCTGCTCATAATCTTTCAATTGTCGAGAAGCGTAAGCTATGACTTTATCTGTCTGCATTAGCACACATCCCAAACCTTTCCTTGATGCATCGCAATACACTACAAACTTTTCTTGATCAGATGGCAAGGCTAAAACAGGAGCTATAATCAGTCGTTGCTTCAGTTCTTGGAAACTTTTCTCACACTTATCTGACCATATAAACCGCTGGTTCTTCCTAGTTAACTCGGATAACGGCATTGCAATCTTGGAAAAACCTTCCACAAAATGCCGATAATAACCCGCTAACCCGAGAAAACTTCGAACTTCAGTGACTGTTTTAGGTCTAGGCCAATTCTTCACTGCTTCAATCCTCCCTGGATCAACCATAATCCCGTCTTTTCCAACGATATGCCCCAGGAAGGATACTTGTGACAGCCAAAACTCACACTTCTTGAACTTCGCATAGAGTTTATGATCTCTGAGTCGCTGCAGAACCATTCGGAGATGCTGATCGTGTTCTGCTTCTAACCGAGAGTACACAAGGATATCATCGATAAATACAATTACAAAATTATCGAGGAAATCCTTGAACACCCTATTCATGAGATCCATAAAGGTTGTCGGTGCATTTGTTAACCCGAATGACAAAACCAGGAACTCGTAATGACCATACCTGGTTCAGAAGGCTATCTTCGGAATATCCTCTTCTCGAATTCTCAGTTGATGATATCCAGACCTCAAGTCAATCTTAGAGAATACGGTCTTCCCGTGAAGTTGATCAAACAAATCGTCAATTCTAGGCAGAGGATATTTGTTCCTAATGGTTAACTTATTCAGCTCCCGATAGTCGATACACATCCGAAGAGTCCCATCCTTCTTCTTTACAAATAAAACTGGAGCTCCCCAAGGTGACACACTAGGCCGAGTGAACCCTAGATCCAACATCCCTTGGAGTTGTATCTTCAGTTCTTTTAATTCGGCAGGTGCCATTCGGTAGGGTGCTTTTGATACAGGTTCTGCTCCAGGAATTAAATCAATGATAAAATCTATCTCCCGCTGAGGTGGTAACCCAGGTAATTCCTCTGGAAATACATCCAGGAATTCCTTAACCACTTTAACCTCTTCCGGTCCAGGTAACACCGATTTACTGGAATCCACTACAACTGTCAGGAACCCTACACATCCACTGCGTAACAAATCCCTAGCTTTCAATGCTGAGATTCTTGGAACACGAGAACCTTGAACCGAACCAACAAAGACAAATGGTTCCTCATTCTCCGGTTCAAAATTTACCATTTTCTGTTTACAATCAATACTAGCAGAGTATTTGGAAAAAAAATCCATACTGAGTATAATGTCGAACTCGGCCAATGGTAACTCCACGAGATCAGCGCTCAATTCTCTATCTTCAATTCTAATTAACACTGATCTAACCCACTTTCTTGAAACAATTAGTTCCCCATTAGGCAACAGGGTTCCAAATCCCATCTCAAAAATATCACTAGGTCTATCAAGTTGATCAAGAACTCTTGTTGACACATAAGATCGAGTAGCACCCGAATCAAATAAAACAGTAAATACTAGACCGTTGATAAGAAGCTGACCTGTAACCACTGAAGGACTGGCAGCAGCATCAGCCTGGGTGATGGCAAATACTCGTGCAGGTGCAGGTTTGGCTTCAGGCTTTGGTTCCTCTTTCTTCAACTGAGGACAGTGTTTCTTAAGATGTCCCACTGAGCCACACTGAAAACAGGCCCTTCGATTACAAGTCCCGGGGTGATGCTTCTTGCAACGCGGGCACTCAGGATAGGAGTAAGTCTGACGTCCTCCTTTATTCTGGTTTCCTCGAAACCTTTTACCTTGCCCTGAACTTCCCGAAGATGGAAAAGTTCTTTTCTTTTGCTCAAAAGTGGAATCTCCACTTTCTTTTCCAGGGCCAGACAAAGGAAGAGTAGTGATCCCACCAGCATTAGGAGGCTCTCGGGTTTCATGCAAAAATTTTACTGCTCCTTCAGCTCGAAGGGCCTTATCAACCATTTCTGCATAGGTTGTGGTATCATTCGTTGTAATAACCAGATCATGCCTAATCTTGGCATTCAGCCCCGCCAAGTACTTCTCCTTCTTACAGAAATCTATTGGTACAATCCCAGAAGCTAGCTTAGCCAAGCGATCAAACTTGGTTGTATATTCAGTCACTGACATACCCTCGCCTTGTACCAACTCAACGAATTCTTTCCGCTTTGCACTGCGGACCGCCTCATTATAGTATTTGGCATTGAATAAATCCCAGAATTCCTCCCAGGTCATTCTGGCAACATCCTTGGTGAGGGATACCATTTCCCACCACACCAGGGCATCCTCTTGAAATTGAAACGTGGCACATGCCACCCTATCATTTCCGGCCACACCCATAAAGTTCAATATTCTTTCAATAACAGTCAGCCACTGTTCCGCCTTAAGGACATTCGGGCCTCCCAAAAACACTAGAGGTGCTTGCTTTTTGAATCTTTCATATAAAGGCTCCATACGGTTACCAACAACATGTTGCTCAGCTGGCACCGCAGGGGCTGCAGGAACCGCAGCAGACGGTTGCGGGGGAAGCTCAACAGGAGCATCCCACTGCGTAAGTCTTCGAATCTCATCCTCTTGTTACTCAATTCTGGCTTGCATTTCAGCAAACCTTTGCTCCCAATCAACCGGAGACTGAGGTGGATGCTCCTGACCACCTCTCGGGGCACGACCGCGGCCTCTACCACGTCCATGGGGGTTTTAGGGATTTCTATCACCCCGACCACCTCCGGTCTCAACCAATTCACCCTGCCTTCTAACGTTTCGTTGGGCGTCCATTAGTTAGGACTAAGCCTGCGAACCCACAAGGCACGTAGGTCAGACAGTGGTCAAAATATTTTTTAAGATCGCAATTAGGGTTTTATAACATCCATTTAATCATATATGCAACATATCTTAAAACAGTTTGCAAAAAGAAATAAAGCTTACGGAACCGTGAGTTGAAATCGACACTGGCCTTGATTGTACATATCTTGACGGTCTTCAGTGGACAACCTGCTGGTTCTGATACCAAACTGTAACGCCCGTATTTAAATCTTTCTAAACTCAAAAGATAACTTTATTATATTATAACTTTATACTTATATGGGTCGGGATCCCGAAGTTTAAAAACATGTTTCAAAGTGTTTAACTAGGATATGCACATATATATATTTTTTTTATTTACAAGTTCGCATACAGGCAACTCAAAATACAAACTCAAAATAGTAAAAGATCGAAACCCTCCAAGTTGCACTGCCGCGATATGTACAATCACTGCCAAGCTCCATCTCACTGTTCCTCCAGCTTCGCTTTTCTTTTACCTACACAAGGTAGCAAACTGATGAGTCAACAGACTTAGTAAGATAAGCAAAACATATATATGAGTAATGCGAGATCGGCTTTATGCTTAAGCCGTCCTGGGCTCAGTAATTGAGCTCCCCAAATGGTTAAGAACGTTCTTAAGGGAAGTACGACCTCTGTACCAAATGCACCAAAGTACCAGCTTTTTACTCGTGTTTGTAGAGTCATCAATGTACTCCCGGAAATTACTAAGTGTTGTACCACATGCACGACGTACCCTCTGGTACTCGTGTTGGTAACACCGTAATCACACCGATATCTTACACTATACTAACACTCTTAAAATCACGTAAACAATTAGTGTTAGTAGTGTAGATAATTGAAAAACAATCATATATCCATATATATATACATTCTTATGCTATCTTACCTTGCTCCGTGCTCAGGTGTGTCGGTCAGCCTGAGTGGAAGTGCAGCTCGACGCTTTACAGGGTCCTAAACCATAATATTCAAAATTTAATGAGAGACACACTAAAACATCTAGTTACATTTTCTGTATCTATTATAAATTGTCTTAAAGTTGGTTATATTAAAAAATAAAATTATTGAAAATTGAGCTCAATATCTTATTTTTACCATTTTAGAAAATATAGGGTCTATTTCGTCATTTAACAAAATAGAAAGTCTAATTAGTAACTTTTATAAAACACAAGATCTAAAATAATATTTACCATACTTTATATATATATAATTATGGTCCTAAATAAATAAATTTTTCACATATCTTTAATTCAGGCTTTTAAACAAACTAATAAACACAGAAACAATAAAGTGCCAATACGGAAGAATCACTCATACAAATTTTTGTAATTGATTTGTTTCTAATGAATATTGCAATAATCCACATGGCACTGCCTTAATATGTTATTTGAATTAACAACAACAAAGATAGAATATCCTTCTCTTGAGTCACCACCATGCGAGCCCTAGATTCTCATAAAAAGAAAAAAAAATGATATTATTATTTTTCTTAAAGTATAATTAGTATTTAAGCTAAATTATATATAGACATGTAAAAAAAATCAAAAAATGATAGTATATAAATGGTGGAGAAAGTAGAATTGAACTCACCAATTGAATTTCCATTATTGGATGTTAAAGAGAATTTTCAGAAAAAGATGATGATGCCTCCTCCGTAGTAGCTTCTTCATTATTGTATGACTCTTGTGGATACAAACAAGGCTTTGGAGGCATTTCTAGACATTCAACATCACCTTCTAGCATTTTTATGACATTTTGCATTGAAGGGCGATCGCTAGGGTTCAATTGTATACACCATAATGCAATTATAATCATTTTTTTTATTAGTTTATCCTCTTGTTCCTCATTTGTAATGTCTTCTTGCACAATTTCCTTCTCTTTGTTGACTTGATCATACACCCATAAAGGAAAATAAATTTGGCTTGAATGCTCAGCTTCTGCGTTCAAATTTCTCCTCCTGTTAGCCATTTCCATCAACAACATTCCGAAACTATAGACATCTGCTTTGTACGAGACTCTTCCAATATTTTTGTAAAATAATTCAGGGGCAATGTATCCAGTGGTTCCTCTCACTGCTGTTAAGGACACTGTGTTTTTCTCCAATGGGCATAATCTGGCCAGACCGAAGTCGGAGACCTTGGGAATCAAATTTTCATCCAGAAGAATGTTGTGAGGTTTAATATCGAAATGTAAAATTTGCATATCACATCCTTCGTGAAGATACGCAATACCACGAGCAATCCCAAGCGAGATATTAAATATTTCCAAATCGCTTAAGGAATCATTTATTTTTTGGTCTCCAGAGAAGATATAGTTATTCAAAGATCCCTTAGACATATATTCATATATAAGGGCACGTTTTGAACCTTCCAGACAAAAACCCACTAACCGTACCACATGAACATGATGAATCCTTCCAATTGTAATGACTTCGTTAATAAAGTCTTGCCAATTAGTGTTGGATTTACCTAACATCTTAATTGCTACAAAGTGACCACTACGAAGTTTTCCTTTATATACAGTTCCGAACCCTCCTTCCCCTAATTTTGTTTTAAATCCTTTTGACATCTTTTTAATATCTGAATATGCATATTTTATTGGAACGAGATTGTTTTGGCTTTGTAAAAATTCCTCAATTGAATGGTATATTGATAAATGTCTCTTACGCCATTTATAGATGACAAGACCAATAACAAATGAAATTCCAATTATTGTTCTGGTTGCAAGTATCATCTCTGAAGCATAACCAAAATAGCAATAAAAAAGGATCATAAGTGTATATTGGTATCATATTGCATTAAATTTAATTAATGATCTTTTATATGTAAATTTAAGTAGAATTTATAAATATGGTTAACTATTTAATGATTACATTTTTATTGTAACCATCATGATTATATTTTTTTTTACTTATAATAACAGGTTACCAATAGGTAAAACTTTTTTTTAGAATCAATTAATTATAATTAATTATTTTTTTAAAATAATTAATTGAATATTTAACAAGATATCTTTTAGCAGTTAATAATTATAAATAATTTTTTATATAAATCCATACTATAATTATTTTAATAGTTAAGCTATTTAATTATAATATTTACAATGAAACTTTATTTTTTTTTTACAAAAATTAAACTTATTTTTACACGAATTAAAATTCTCTTCTTGTATAATAAATTTTTCAAAAATTAATTATTTTTAAATGATATTAATTTTTTTTTTATAACTAGAAGAATGAAGTATGAGTTTTTCTATTTGAGTTTGAGGTTGCTTCGTTTTCTAAGGGAGCTTGACTTTATTTTTGACTCTGGTTTAATATTTTGAGTAAATGACTCCTTATCAAAAAAGAAATGGAGGAGTTTAGCCATTTTTTTTTAAATATACATTAAATCTATTTCATTTTACTTTTTAAATTTTTAAATAAAAAAACTAAATAATTAAGTGTAATAATTTTAAATTAAAGTTATAAGTATAATAAAAATTTAATTATGAAATTATATGCATGTGTATAATTTTAAATTATAAAGAATTTTGTTATAAAAATTTTAATAGTTTAAGGGTAAAAAAAATTGCTAAAAGATCCTTATTTAATAATAATTTATGATAAAAAATAATAATTTATGATAAATTAAATAATAATTATAATTAATGTAATTTTAAAATATAATTAATTTTCCTTAAAGTTTTATAAGGAAATAAATTATTAGGTGACTATTAGGTTATAGGTTAATTATTATTTAATTTTATTTAACTCTCAAATTAATCACAACACCATTCAATAGTAATTTAATAGCTAAAAAAATGTAACCATGATAGTTGCATATTTAATATAACCATTAAAATCTCTTCCTTACAAATATATATTGGAAAATATTGAGTGGGCAACCAAAGTCCTGCATAAATTAAAGTAACAAGAGTACTTAGAGTTTAAAATACATGGAAATTCGTCAATTGGTATGAGACCTTTGGGGAGAAACCCAAGAGCAAAATTGTGATGGTTTGACCTAAAACAGACAATATCATACCAAAATATGAAGAATAAGTGGTGTCCGACAATCCTACAAATAGTAACAGATCAGTCAAGGTCTCAGAATAACCCCGAACAAAAGTGGTGAAGCCGTCAAAAGATAAGATCATGGTTGAGTTCTATCAAATTGTTGGTTTGCTCTGGGTGAAAGAAGAGAGATGACCTGGATAGAGAAAAAGAAGGCTCGAGAGATTGACGGTCTCGATGAAGCAAGTCTTCCCATTGTAGGAGAGGATGGATAAAAGATTATTTGAGGGGAGGCTCGATAGATTGTTGGTTTGAGAGGAGTTAGAGTTTAAATACATGACTGACAAAGTCTTCAATTGGTATGAGGTCTTTTGGGGTGAAATCCAAAAACAAAATCGTGAGGGTTTGATATCAAGATAAAGAGTAAGTACTACATAAAGTTATATTTCTATAAATGCACAAACGGGTGTAATGGGACCTACACATAGAAAGATTGAGACAATATATTGAAGTTATATAATTAATTGTGAAGTACTAATCATTCTTTGTGTGTGTGGGTTTTGTAATTTTTATCAAGTAAATTTCTTTGTTTACTACTCGAATTATTTACATTTTTTTAAAACAATTTGTTAATTACATTTAATTAGAAGCTTTAAACATATCATTATTTATTGGCACAATTATATGTGATCTTTTTCAAACGATCTAAACAACTATTCTTCTTAATGAACATGAATAATATAAAAATATAATTAAATGATTACATAAATCGTTATAATAAATACTAAAAATAAGAGAGATGATATTACGTAGTTACCAGGAGCAATTATGAGAATTTGAAGTAGTTTATATGATCCGTCATCTGGGGAAACCAAGGAAAAAGAAGAGATCACCAACATTATATTATAATATATTGAGAAAATCAGATGGGAGAAATATATTTTAGATATGCAAATCATGGACGATAATAAAATTTAATCCTCACTCACAATAGACTTCATGAAATATTAGGTACAGAAAATCCCGGATACGGTAATACATGAGCCCTGTATAAATATGCATGCATCAGTTTATTAATTATTATATAAAGTTTAATAATTATTAGAAATTAATTAATTAATAGTCCTTACTACACAGGATTAACTGTAGTGTCCCTCTTCTTTGGCTGCAATCATAATCATCACATGCAACCTTATTGTTGGACTTTTTATCGATGTAGCAGGAAACTGGATCTGAATCTACTGCTGTAATAAGGAATGAAAGGTGAAAGCCATAGGTGAGTTTATGGTGGATGTCTTTGTAGGATGTATTAAGCCTCTTCTTCTCCTCATCTGTCCTCACCGATACGAGGGCCGACCGGAGTATTCGGCAAGAGTTACCCAAATCAGAATACTTGAACCCAGAAGCGTACACCACGTACACGAACCCAGACCCAGACCCGAACCCAAAAGTAGAGCTATTTATGCAAGGAGATGGGTCTATGTAAAGAGGATTGTTGTACACCTTGTTTTCACAGATTAAGAATATTATGTACTCCGAAATCGGGTAAGTTTTGAATTTTCTCCACCGAAACAACCCATCCTCTCCAATCCTGGTTACTATTTCTGTTGTTATATCAGTCCTAAATAAACCTTCTACCTAAAGACTAAGATGACATGGCATGTATTAAGACACTTCTCTTGGCCTCTCTTGTTTGCTGCTGTTTTTTCAGTTATTTTAGTTAATTCTTTCTGTTATGTAACAACCTTTTGTAACCAGGTTCCTTATGTTATAAAAGGAGGCCTTGGATCAATTTTTTTTTTTTTTGTTAGTGCAGAAATAAGATTGAGTGAAAATCAGGGAGAGACTATTGTATGGTGAGGTTTTATTGTATCTTGTAGCAAGAAGGTTAGAGATGAAAGAGAGAGGAGCAGAATTGAGAAACCAGAAAGAAGCAAGGGTCTTCAAGGGTGTTTCCTAAGTGCTCTAAGTTTCATTTGAATATTGCTCAAGGGAGAAAGATCACCATTGTATCAAGTTCAAGTTATCTTGAACCAAGTTTGTAATCTGCCATTAATCATAGTGAAAAGGATTCCTTGAAGGGAGTTCAAGGGGAATAGGCTCTCTACTAATTGTAGAGGAAAGTTCGAACCCCTCTAAATCCTCTTGTGTCTTTTATTTTCTTTTCTCTGTTATTAATTTCTTGCTGGTTTTTATTTTTCTGGTTTATATGTCTTATTAATTTCATATTTCAAATCAAGCTGAGGTTGTTAATTTGTAACAAATGGTATCAGAGCTTGCGGTTTATGTTTCATAAGTTTTTCAGCTTGACAACATTGGCATCAAACCAGAAAATAGAAGAATAAGTGTTTGAATCTTGGTCTGAACAGAAGCTTCAAGAAAACCAAGAATCAGAGTTAAGGGGAGCAAGAAATCATGTCCACTGCCAAGATGGATATAGAAAAGTTCAGTGGGAAGAATGACTTCTTCCTTTGGAGGGAAAAGATGAAAGCTCACCTTGGAAACATGGGATTAGATGAAGCTTTGAAAGGAGAAGATAAAATGTCTGCAACATTGGAAAAATCCAAGAAGGAGGAAATTCTGAAAAAGGCAAGAAACACCATAGTGTTGAGCCTTGAAGATGAAATCTTGAGGAAGGTGGTTCGAGAAGAGACAGCAGCTGCAATGTGGAACAAATTGGAACAAACTTTCATGACAAAATCTCTGCCCAGCAGGGTTTACTTAAAACAAAAATTCTATGGTTTTAGAATGGATGAAGGTAAATCGATTGATGAAAATTTAAATGAATTTACTAAGTTGTTATCTGATCTTTGCAGCTTAAATGTTACTATTGAGGAAGAGGATCAAGCCATATATCTCCTCAACTCTCTACCACAACAATATGATCAATTTAGGGATACAATTCTGTATGCAAAAGATAGTTTGGTGTTGGAGGAAATCATTGGGGCAATCTATTCAAAAGAAATGTCATTAAAGAATAGTGGAAAGCTTTCAAGAACCAATGGGGAAGTTCACTTCACAAGAGGAAGGAACACACAAAGATCCAATAGTCAAAACAGAAACTACAGCAACTCAGGGTACAAGAAGAAAGGAAGATCTACTTCAAAAGATTCAAGTAGAGATGGCTCTAAAGAAGATAATAAGTGCTATACGTGTGGGAAGACAGGCCACTACAAGAGAGACTGTTATTTCAATAAATATAAAAACAATAACAGGTTTAAGAAAGATGGTAAAAGTGGAAACAAGCATGAAGATCATGACTCAGCAAACTTTACAGATGGCTATGACTCAGGAGAGGTTCTAATGGTGGCATCTAAGTGCTCTAATGACAAATGGATATTAGACTCAGGCTGCACTTTCCACATGACATACCAAAAACCATGGTTAAAGAATTTCAGACCTACAACAGGTGGAAAAGTAATTCTTGGAGACAGCAATACCTGCAACATAGAAGGAATTGGAGATGTTAGCATAAAAATGTTTGATGGCATCATCAGAACACTCAAAGATGTAAGGTATGTCCCTAAACTCACAAAGAATTTAATATCTGTTGGAACTCTAGATGATGCAGGGTATACAAACAAAATTGAACATGGAATCATGAAAATCAACAAAGGTTCTATGGTTGTCATCAAAGGAGAAAAGATTAATGGGCTGTATTACTTGATTGGAAACAATATGCATGGAGAGGCAGCTGTAGCAACAAATAAAGAAGATGAGAAGACAGTCCTTTGGCATAGGAGATTAGGACACATAAGTGAGAAGGGCTTGAAAGTCATCTATGATCAAGGGCTGCTAGGAAAGGACAAAATCAGCAAGGTAGACTTTTGTGAAAGCTGTATTTTGGGTAAACATCATAGATTGAACTTCAAAGTAGGTAAACACACATCTAAAGGAATTTTAGATTATGTGCATTCTGATCTATGGGGTCCAGAAAAAATCCCAACTCATGGAGGTAACTCTTATTTCATGTCTATTGTAGATGATTACTCTAGAAAAGTTTGGATATTTTTGCTGAAAACTAAAAATCAAGCACTTGATAAATTCAAACAATGGAAGTTATTGATTGAAAATTTAACAGAGAGAAGGATTAAAAATCTAAGAACTGACAATGGACTAGAATTTTGCAATGATGAGTTTAATGAGTTTTGTAGAAATCATGGGATACAAAGGCATAGAACAGTGAGAATAACTCCACAGCAAAATGGAGTGGCTGAAAGGATGAACAGAACATTGCTCAACAAAACAAGGTGCATGATGTTCAGTTCTGGACTACCCAAGAAATTTTGGGGAGAAGCTGTCATGACTGCAGCATACCTGGTGAATAGAAGCCCCTCTACAGCAATAGAGTTCTTGACACCTGAACAGAAGTGGTCAAACAAACCACCAGATCTGTCAAATTTAAGAGTATTTGGTACATTGCCTATGCTCATCAAAGTGAAGGTAAACTACAACCTAGATCTGTGAAAGGTGTTTTTTTAGGATATCCTCAAGGTGTTAAAGGTTATAGAATTTGGCTAAAAGATGATCAAGGTTTCAAAACAATAAATAGTAGAGATGTAATTTTTAGGGAAGATGAATTCCCTTGTCTGAAATCTACTAACAATTCTATTGATGATGCAGAAAATATTAGCACTAACCCTACAGGTATCTCAAGCCAGATGAATGCACCAAATCCAAATCAGGTGGAACACCTGGAACCAACACAACAAACACCTAACCCTAATCAGGTGGAACCTCATGATGCACCAGCTGAATATGAGGAAGAAGACATGGAACCTGACCAAGAAAATGCTTCAAATATTCAGGATTATCAGCTAGTTCGAGACAGGGAAAGAAGGGTGCCAAAAGCAACACAGAGATATGGATTTAATGCTCTTGCTGACATGCTTGCATATGCATTTATAACCGGCATCGATCCGACTCGTAATTGAGCCAAAGAACTATCTTGAAGCAATAACAAGTAAAGAAGCCAAGCTTTGGAACAAAGCTATGGATGATGAAATGGGATCACTAACCAAGAACAAGACTTGGATTGTGATAAGAAGACCTCATGGGAGAAGGATAATAAGCTGCAAATGGCTTTTCAAGGTAAAACCAGGAATGGGGGAAGATGAACAACCAAGGTATAAGGCAAGGCTAGTTGCAAAGGGCTTTAGTCAAAAAGAAGGCATAGATTTTAATGAGATATTCTCACCAGTTGTGAAGTACAAGACAATAAGAATTATGCTTGCACTGGTTGCTCAATATGATCTAGAACTTGAGCAAATGGATGTCACTACAGCATTCCTAAATGGAGATCTAGAAGAAGAAATCTTTATGGAACAGCCAGAAGGCTATGAAAAAGGAAGTGCTAAGGACTATGTTTGTCACTTGAAAAAATCCTTATATGGATTAAAGCAGGCACCAAGGCAATGGAATAAAAGATTTGACTCTTTTATTACACAACATGGTTTTGTAAGAAGCATGTATGACACTTGTCTATACTACAAAGGTTCAAGTATTCTTCAAGCTGAATACCTTCTACTATATGTAGATGACATGCTATTGATTAGCAAAGAAAGAACAAAGGTAGAAAGAATTAAAGAGATTCTGAAATCTGAATTTGAAATGAAAGATTTGGGGGCTGCAAGTAAGATACTTGGGATGAATATCCAGAGGGATAGGAAGGAGAACACTCTGTTTCTAAGTCAGAAAAACTACCTTGAAAAGGTAGTTAGCAAGTTTCAAATGAATGGCTCAAAACCTGCTACTCAACCTCTGTCAAGTCAATTTCAGTTAAGCAACAAAAATTGTCCAAAGACAGAAAAGGAGAAGAATGATATGAAGGACATACCATATTCGAATGTTATAGGTTCTCTCATGTACTCCATGGTCTGTACTCGACCTGATATTGCACATGCTGCAAGTGTTCTAAGCAAATACATGGGGAACCCAGGAAAACTTCATTGGGCTGCTATGAAGTGGTTACTAAGATACATCAACATGACTACTGATCTGGGATTAAAGTTTAAAAGAAATCAAGACACAGTTCAGATAGAAGGCTTTGTAGATTCTGACTTTGCAGGAGATAGAGACTCAAGAAAATCAACAACAGCCTATGTATTTCTAATTTCAGGAAATTGTGTCAGTTGGAAATCACAAATTCAACCTGTTGTAGCTCTTTCAACCACAGAAGCTGAGTACATTGCTGCAACAGAAGCTCTCAAAGAAGGTCTATGGATTCAAGGCATGTTAAAAGAGCTAAAACTCTATGTTGGAAAAGCTACTGTTTTCACAGATAGCCAAAGTGCTCTATATCTTTGTAAAAATCCTGTCTTTCATGACAGAACAAAGCATATTGAAGTAAGGTATCACTTCATTAGAGAGAAAGTTACACAAGGGCAAATCAACATAGAAAAAGTGCCTAGTGAAGAGAACCCAGCAGATATGGGAACAAAGGTTTTAACACTTAGCAAGTTTCAGTACTGTGTGAAACTTCTAAGTATGGAAAAAGGCTAATCCGATTGTCACCTAGAACCATGATCTTCAGGGAATTTTTTCTTTCAAGGTTTATCTAGAACTGAGGTGGAATTTGTTGTTATATCAGTCCTAAATAAACCTTCTACCTAAAGACTAAGATGACATGGCATGTATTAAGACACTTCTCTTGGCCTCTCTTGTTTGCTGCTGTTTTTTCAGTTATTTTAGTTAATTCTTTCTGTTATGTAACAACCTTTTGTAACCAGGTTCCTTATGTTATAAAAGGAGGCCTTGGATCAATTTTTTTTTTAGTTAGTGCAGAAATAAGATTGAGTGAAAATCAGGGAGAGACTATTGTATGGTGAGGTTTTATTGTATCTTGTAGCAAGAAGGTTAGAGATGAAAGAGAGAGGAGCAGAATTGAGAAACCAGAAAGAAGCAAGGGTCTTCAAGGGTGTTTCCTAAGTGCTCTAAGTTTCATTTGAATATTGCTCAAGGGAGAAAGATCACCATTGTATCAAGTTCAAGTTATCTTGAACCAAGTTTGTAATCTGCCATTAATCATAGTGAAAAGGATTCCTTGAAGGGAGTTCAAGGGGAATAGGCTCTCTACTAATTGTAGAGGAAAGTTCGAACCCCTCTAAATCCTCTTGTGTCTTTTATTTTCTTTTCTCTGTTATTAATTTCTTGCTGGTTTTTATTTTTTCTGGTTTATATGTCTTATTAATTTCATATTTCAAATCAAGCTGAGGTTGTTAATTTGTAACAATTTCCAATCCAGAATCTGTGCTGAGCAGATTCATGTCGTATTGGTTAGGGATGGAGGAGCAATCATGGTTGTTGTTGTGGAGATTTGTGTACACAACTCTAATTGTGTAGCTGCTGTAATTGATTCCCACAACTGTGAAATTGTAAGGATACTGATATGATGTGAGGAGGAGGGTAGTGTTGTTCATGCAAACCACACAATAAATAATCCCACTCTCCGGGCTGCACTTGTCTGTATTTGTGATGAGGTGGAAAGGTTGGGTTATATTATGGATATTTCCACAAGAAGAAGAATTAGAATAATAAGAGGCAGTAGTAGTAGTGGTATTATGGAATATAGTTAACATAATTGTGATTATAATCATCATCTTCAGAATCACATCATCAACACCCTCCATTATATTATTAAATCCTACCTACGCAATAATATATACCATATCATTTATATATATATAGTAGATGATTTAATCAATTTACAAAGTCAAGTCAAATCAATAACAATTTGGTTGGAAAGAATAAAACTATAGAAATAGAAATAAGAATAAATATGAAATTGGAATCAAATTTAAATTATATATATATATAAAAACAAATTGATTATAAAATTAATTTTTTTTTTTTGGAAATTCCACTTCAAACCACTAAAATGGTGAAAATACCATTCTACTGATTCAAATTCTAATACTTTAAAATGCAACTAAACAAAACACTATAAAAAATCTTACTTTTAGTCACAATAAAACTTGTGACTAAAAGTGAAAAAGTTATGACTAATTATAAATCGTCATTCCTATGTTGTGACTAAAAGTTCGTAGTCACAATACTTATTGTGACTAAAACTAAATTATTGACAATTTGTATCTAACAACTATATTTTAGTCACAAGTAATATTTTATTGTGACTGATTAAAAAAATTATGTGGTGCCTAAAAAATTATCACTAAATGTAACAAACTTTTGTAGAGAAGGAATGAAATGAAATTGTTTTTCTTTCTATTCCATTCCATTTCCTTACCTCCAACCAAACGCCACCTTACTTTAGAGAAATTCTAGGGGCATAAGAACACAAGAGGTAGCAAATTATTACTGCTACATTTTAATATCAGATTTCATACATTTTAATTTAATAAATAATATAAAATTGTGCGCTAAACTGTGCGCTAACTAATTGTGAAGTCACACATGAATGTTGTGTTGAGTAATTACTGAAGAAATGTAAAGTACTCTAAAGTCACCTCTACACCAAATAATATAAGCAAAAGTAGAACTGAAAATTAAGTATGAGACTAATTTTCTCAAAAGATTGATGGTGATGGTGTGAAAGTAGTTTTATTCTCTCCACAACTTTACCTTTGTATTAATTTTGGTGTCGTTTGGTAACACTTTTTTAATCAGTTTTCTGTTTTTGAAATTGAAAAAGTAAAAATATTTTTCAAAAACATGTTCTATAAAACTGTTTTTACTTTTCAATTTTTTAATTGAGAATCAAAATTTTAAAAACAAAAAAAAATCATTTTTAATTTTTTTTTAAATAATTTTTTTTCTTAATCAATATCTTGGACTTCGATCGTGACCCGGACCCAAATCTCCCCATGGTCCTGGCGCTGAACCCGACCTCTGACTTGAACCCAAATCCGACCCCGGACCTAGACCCGACGTAAATAAAATCAAAAAATGAAAATGAAAATGAACTTTACAGAACACACTTTTGTTTTTTTGTTTTTAAAATTAAAAAACAAAAGTAGTTACAGAACGTATTTTTGTTTTTCAAAAGCAAAATTTTTGTTTAAAAATTTTACTTTTATTTTGTGATTAAAAAATTAGAAAATAAGTGTTACCAAACGGTACTTTTATGTCTTGAAAGTTGGAAAATTGCAGATTTTTAAGATATTTCATATGTATCTATCTATTCTATATAAAGTGTGCCTATATAACAGAATTCTTGGTTTATGAGAAATTCATGGTGATTTTTTATTTATATTAAAAATAAAATAGTTTATGAGAAATTTATGAGTGACTTTTTATATATAGTAGATGATTTAATCAACTTACAAAGTCAAGTCAAATCAATAACAATTTGGTTGGAAAGAATAAAACTATAGAACCAGAAATAAGAATAAATATGAAATTGGAATCAAATTTAAATTATATAAAAAAAATTGATTATAAATTTTTCTTTTTTAGGAAATTCCACTTCTAATCACTAAAATGGTGAAAATACTATTTTAATGAATAAAATTCTAATACTTTAAAATTTAACTAAACAAATCACTATAAAAAATCTTACTTTTAGTCACAACAAAACTTGTGACTAAAAGTGAAAAAGTTGTAACTAATTATAAATTTTCATTCCTATGTTGTGACTAAAAGTTCGTAGCAAAATGTATTAGTTACAAAAATTACAATTTTTTGTGACTAAATGTATTTTTAGTCACAATATTTATTGTGACTAAAACTAAATTATTGACAATTTGTATCTAACAACTATGTTTTAGTCACATATTTTGTTATCATGACTAAACAAATTATGTGGTGACTAAAAAATTATTAGTAAATGTAACAATCTTTTGTAGTGAAGGAATGAAATGAAATTATTTTTCTTTCTATTCCATTCCATTTCAATACCTCCAATTAAACGTCACCTTACTTTAGAGAAATTCTAGGGTCATAAGAACACAAGGTAGCAAATTATTACTGCTGCATTTTAATATCAGATTTCATACGTTTTAATTTAATAAATAATATAAAATTGTACATTAGCTAATTGTGCGCTAACTAATTGTAAAGTCACACATGAATGTTGTGTTGAGTAATTACTGAAGAAATATAAAGAAGTACTCTAAAGTCACCTCTACTTATTATTTTTAAATATTTGTTTAGGATTACTTTATCGTGACTTCTTGTTACTCGTGATAAAAAATTTATTTTTAATCACAACAAAATTTGTGATTATGTAAAAAAATTGTAATTAATTATAATTCATATTCTTATGTTGTGACTAAAAAGTCTGTGAATAAAGATATTAGTTACAAAAATGTATTGAATTGTATAATATAGTATTATATTAAATTGTATTTTATGTAATATTTTGTGTAAAATTTTATGTGATATTAACTTTTATGGACACTTAAATATATATTATTTTAGTATAAATTAAAATTTAATATAGTATTATATAAAAATATGATGTATAATCTAATTCAATATAATACAATACAATACAACCTAATACGACGTTCTAAACGAGCCCATGTATTTTTAGTCACAATAAGTGACAACTTATAACTAAACATTATATTTTAATCACAAGTAATATTTTAATCACATTTAGTCACAAAAAAAATTATGTTGTAACTAAAAAATTATCACTAAAAGTAATTATTTTTCATAGTTACTCTTATTGATCTACATGTGTAACTAAATCTTTGTATCACTAAGAATTGTTTTTTTTTGTGCCCCTTAGACAGCCACTTTGACATTTTCAATTGCTTTGTCATGTAAATAATAGAGCTCTAATGGCTTACATGTGGTCCCCTAGGTTGGTCAATCGGAGAGGTCAGCCTAGTAATTGCAGTGATCCCACTTATCGCTCAACTTGAGGGACGTCTTTGTACTTGTCACATTAATGCTCATTGAATTGAAATTACAATAACACTTGTATCTTTTATTTATTTTTCAAATTAATTAAAACCATTTTATTATTAATTAATATATGATTATTTTCTCTACACAATATATTTTCTATTACTATTTTTATTATATATCTTCCAATTATAATAAGAAAAAGAGGATACAAAGAATGAATATTCAGTTATTAATTAGAGTCAACAATTAGAATAAGTCTCTCTTAACTTATAATAACAATAATGGAGACATATCACTTCAAGAGAACAAAATTACAACCACCAAACCAAGACTTTTAGTGACAAAAAAAAAATTATATTATAACTAAAAAATTGTAACAATTTTTTGTAGTGGCTCTTATTGATTTACATTTGTAACAAATTCTTTGTATCACTAAGAATTGTTTTGTTGTGCCCCTTAGACAGCCACTTTGACATTTTCAATTGCGAAGTCATGTTTATAATAGTGGTCTAATGGCTTACATTAGTGGGGCATGGTGTTGCAAGTAGGTAGGTAGTGATCCCACTAATCGCTCAACTTGAGAAAAGTCTTTGTAATTGTCACATTGCTCATTGAATTGAAATTACAATAACACTTGTATCTTTTATTTATTTTTTAAATTAATTAAAATCATTTTATTATTAATTAATATATGATTATTTTCTCTATACAATATATTTTCTATTACTATTTTTATTATCTTCCACTTATAATAAGAAAAAGAGGATACAAAGAATGAATATTTATTTATTAATTAGAGTCAACAATTAAACATGTAGGAATAAGTCTCTCTTAACTTACAATAACAATAATGGATACATATCACATCAAGAGAAGAAAATTACAACCACCAAACCAAGACCTTTACAACACTGTCAAGACATCAGTCCAATTGACCGACTCCTACTCCTCTCAACCAATCAAGACCCTAAGGCTATATAATATTAATTAGAGAATTGTTAATTGATTTGGTTAGATTATAACGTATTTTTACTAATTTAATATAAATATCAAATTACAAATATTTAATTATAACTAATTCAATAAAAAATAAAAAAAAAGTATAAATTATTTTAATAGCCCTATTAAAAAGTACTATTAGTGCCGAACACCTTCGTATAATTAAGTATCGAATCTCATATAATTTAAGAAAATAACTTTTAGAGAATATTATTAACCAAGATACTACTTATAAAAAGTATTAGAAAACGGCCAACTCCAAGGAGATTCCATATCATATATATGGAGTGGACTTCTTCTCCAAAGAGACTATATTGCACACTAATTTGAGGTTAATGCTACAGTGCATATATATGTCGTGCACTGTAGATACGGTATTTTTTTTTATTTTTTTATATATATAATTAATATTTATATTATTAGATGTATTTGTGAAATTAAGAATTTAAGTTTGAGAAATTCTACAATACATTTTAGAAAAAGTGTTGTACTAATGTACTCCTATTTGTTTTGACACCGACAGATTTTCGTCTAATTTTTTTATAGAGGAGTTATATTATAGTTATTTAAGATATTCTGTAAAATTTTAAGAAATTTTGAAAAAATTGAACACGCCGAAAACAATATACCTCTTTAAAAGTGGTACACTGATGTACTCCTACCTGTTTCGGCATTCGAGAGACTTTTTTAGTTTATTTTTTCATGGTCGTATACATTATAGTTATTTAAGACATCCTGTAAAATTTTTAAAAATTCAAAAAAAAATTATACGCCAAAAATAAAGTTCAAACTGTTTATTACATGTGTGGCTCTTTTATTTAAATATAACACTTATGGTAATTTTAATTAATTAATATAATATTATTTTTTTTTTATAATAATTAGTTATAACAATTAGCTTAACTAATTGATTGTATACGTTTTGTAACTAATTCATTGTAAGGTTCTCTCTATAAATAAACTACTAAGCTCACTAGTAAAATTTAAGTTTTTCTTGTCTTCTTCATTACTTTTTCTCAGTTATGCTCTGTTTTTCTTTCTTGGTTTTACCATCTGGTTTTTACCATTTCTTGAAGATATAGTTGAGCTTTTACATTATCGAAAATGATCACTATATTTTTTAAATAATATATATTAAAAAAATACAAACAATGAATATTAAATTATTTAGAGTCAACACTTGTTATTGGTCAATAATGAAACACCACTCTTAAATTACAATAATTACAATAATGGAGACATATCACTTCAAGAATTTATTATATATGTATACACTGCAGGTGTAATTTCTCTTATAATAATTATTGTGATAAAACTTACACAATCATTATGTATAAAAGTGTGTAATTTTTGTATATTTCTTTTATAGTCAAAATGATTTTGTTTTTAAGAGAACACTTTTGTGGTCCATTATATCTAAGATATTAAGTGGTGTTTGATTAGAGGTAATAAAAGGAAATAGAATAGAAAAGAAATAATTTTCATTCTATTTTTTTTATTTAGTTGCATTTTAAAGTATTAGAATGTCATTCTAATAGAATATACTTTTTATTATTTTGGTAGAATAACTATTCCATTTTAAAAAATAAATTATTATTTTTATATTTTAATTAAAAAGTCCGCAGCTAAAAGTATTAGTCACAAAAATCACAATTTGTTGTCACTAAATATATTTTTAGTCACAATACTTGTTGTGACTAAAACTAAATTAGTGATAACTTGTATCTAAATATTATATTTTAGTCACAAGTAACTCATGTTGTGATTAAAAGTCACATTTAGTCACAACAAATTTATATTGCGACTAAAAAGTTGTCACTAAAAGTATATATTTTATTAGTGTGGTTGCAAAGTGGCAAGTTCCCACAATACTATACCAAAGCTGTAAACATCTGACATCTCATTTGAATTTTATGGCTCATCACAAAGAAGTACTTTTAGTGCCATTCACTCATGCTATAATAAGATGAAAATTTTTCAACAATGCTTAATATTAAAATTAAAGACAAACCCAAAAACACCTTAATTCAATTGGTGTCTCAAAAGCTTGGATCCAGTATAATAGATAACAATGTAATAGGAGGAATGTTTTGAGAGTTAGAGTCACTCATCATATCCATCTAAACAACCAATAAATGAAACAAAAATAAGATCAAGAAGAGAATATGCAAAATATAACTTATCATCAGGGTCAGCAACACTATGGGAATTCTCATCCTCCTGTACGTGCTTCACGATTCCCCTATTTTTCACTATGACAATGTGTGTTAGTAAAAGTGATTTTATTATTATTGAATGTAATAAATGTGTACAGAAAAGAGGTTTATATAGGGGGAGGATATCCAAC
Organism: Cannabis sativa; assembly: GCF_029168945.1. Lineage (NCBI taxonomy): Eukaryota > Viridiplantae > Streptophyta > Magnoliopsida > Rosales > Cannabaceae > Cannabis > Cannabis sativa. Next base: position 74,800,123 of record NC_083606.1, on the reverse strand, counting down.
TCTAGAATACACACCAAACCCAACTAATAATAACCTTATCCCAATACCCAAACATAAAATATTTATTTAATATTTAATATGCCCCCTCAAGATGTAGTGTACAAGTTTGTAACATTCATCTTGAAAAATAACTCCTTGAAATGAGACGGGAAAAGAGGCTTGGTGAGAAGGTCGGTAAGGTTGCATTTGGTGTTGATATGAAGACGCTTTAACTGGCTACTTTGAACCCACTCACGAATGATATGATAGTCAATGTGAACATGTTTTGTTCGTTCGTGAAAGATTAGGTTTTCAGAAATATGAATAGCGGCTTTGTTGTTGCAATACATGAGGGCTGGATGCGGATGAGAGATCACAAAGTCTTTCAACATGGCTGATAAATCTAGGAAACTTTATTCACATAGTCATGTTTACTTTCTAATGTGTTGACGGCACAATAAACAGGATCAAGTATGTGAAAAGGATTTCAGATGAATTTATACATTATGTACATATAATCATGAAATAAATCATGTGAACCATGCAACATTAAATGTTATTTCTGATCTATATTAATAAGTAAATCTGATTATATTGAAATGAGTTTTATTTAGGGCATGAAACCCACAAACTCCCACTTGCACTAATATAAAATAAAAGGTGCGTTTCAAATAATCTCAATACCTTGATATACAAATCAAGTGTAGTAGTAGTAAACTTCTCGTAATAGGATCTGAAAGGTTGAATTAACCACAACCTTTTCTCCACTATTACTCTTCCTTTAATCACAAAATCATTGATAATGTGAAATTCCTCTCTATATGTCTACTCTCTTGGGATACTGGATTCTATACCTTTGACAACTACTTTTGGTTAATCAGGAAATTAACACTAGTAGTTTAAGGCAATTTGGAATGATGCCAAAAATGTATAGAACTTTCCTTAAACTGAATAAGTACCTTTCCAGCAGCTTTAACATTCAGTCTCTCTCTGGTAGACCTAGAGACTTCAGATAGGTTTTTACACTTCTCCAAAATTACTATTCCACCCCCAGAGTAACCACCATCTTATCAGAAAGATTTACTAGCACAAAGCCAAATTTCGAAATCTGATATGGTGTAGTCTAAGAGTTTTAAACACACCCTTATAGACTAACATATAGTTCCTTTTCTCAATCTTAGGATTTACTTGATTGTGTTCCAATGTTCTTCTCCTGGATTAATCTGATACATACTCATTACGCCCACTCAACAGCAGGTGTCTGGTCTAAGGCATACAAAAGCATATCTAAGACCTCTCACTGTTGATATAAGAAATTCTTTCATGGCTTTATCTTTTCTGGAATAGTTAAGACTTTTCCTTAGATAAATAAAATCTATACCTAAGAAGTTGTGAAGCTTCTATAGATTGCCATTAGAAAGAAAATGCTTCAGCATCTTACTAAAGTAAATTGCTTGCATTAGAGTAAGTAATTACCAGGTATACCACAAGCCATAGGTTTAGATAAACTCAAACCTATAATAATAGGAACAGGAAGTTTTGTTAAGTCCATTGAATAGACTTATAAACGTAAATTTCCTTTTATGTCCTTGTAATAGAAAACTTAAGGTTACTCCATGTGAATGGATTAAACCATAGTTCTATTGGCTTTCTTCTTAGTTTCTTATCTTGACAATCCATTACTTGTTTAAACTCACAATGGATTTTAATCACTAGTGTCTCCCAAGTCATGAGAAGGTGAGTTCCTAGAAACTCTCCCACTACGACAAGGTACCGTGAATTATGTCGAAGAAAACTAAATGGTATTGATCTCTTCGGTTGTGACAAGACAACAGAGGCAGTGGGATCATCATATGTCAAATAAGATGATAGAGCACTTTTGGAATCAAGAAAAAATATCTCCTTTATTTGCTACTTGTTTTCAGACTTAGTCATTATCTTAGAAAAGTAGTATTTGTTTAAACAAACACTTTCTTATCTATTGACTATGGGATGGTCCACCCCTAATCACTTAGAATAGCTGACAAAACATGGTTAACAGTTCTAGCTTTTCTTAAGATTTTGATTAGGTCATCCATGAATCTAGTAATGATTTACATTAAGTATACAACCATTACATCATTCTGAAATTGTATTACCATAGAAGGATTTAGGCAACGACTAGTAACTAATCATCAATATGCAAATCGAAATTTCTGAGGAGGTAAGTTTGGATATAATTCAAAAATCAATTTAATGATCTTTGAACTGCATATCTACTAACTATTTCTCCACCCCTATCAGTTCGCAAGATCTTTAACCACTTACCTTAATGGTTTTAACCATTGCTAGAAATTAATGAAATTTTTCAAATATTTCAAATTTCTTGCTAAAAGGTATAATCTAGAGTTATCGTTTTAAGAATACAACGAAAAACTCATATCCACCCCTGAATGTACATCCATCTGCGAATGAGATGAAATACTTTCAGTGGATATATGCATATTAACTCTTTGCAGAGATTGATCTTGTCAAATCCACTATGAACAAGATACAAATGCCATAGATTAATAAAAAATGTGGTATTGTCTTTTGATGACATAGGTTTAGTTACATCATAGAGTTCTTAGAATACTGCAAGTGGATCCTGGTCACAGAATACCTAACTCATATTCCATACAGTTTTAATCCATTAATAGAAGATGGATATTAAACACTTGAGAAAGTGTAATTGTATTGTATCTGGAATTAGAAATATAAGAAAATTTCTATTTGGAATCTAAAATTAAAGTCAAAGACTTAAATTTATACCAAATATAATGAGTAATTTTGACTTGGACCACCACTACTATTTAAACTCTAAGTCAGATTTGCCCATACAAGTAGGAGATTTCTAAGATTGAGGATTTATATCAATTGAGAATACAATTTCGAGATTATAATCATATGCGTCATTTAATTTCTTAAGAGAAAATATAATGACATGAAATGATTTATAGACCATTCATCCAATGATATATTATTGAGCTAATTCAAAATGAATAAGCTAAGAGGAATTAGGATAATTTCGTTTATAAATAAGAATCCAACGATGCTTCGATTAGCGAAAGAAAAAGTAATCTTATTTATGTAATCTTCTTGTTTCATATTGTAAAAATACTAGTCTAAGGTGTCATCAATTGATGAACAGCTAGATGTTGCATATACAATATTTATCTTTCGAGATCTTACACTATTATGTATGTCTAATGGTGAAAATCCATTAGGGATTTATCTCATTAGAAAAACAAACATGTTAGACCAACAATGAAGATTCGAAATTAAACTACAACTTAATAACAGAAAGTAACATGGTTCAATATAAATTCATACACAATTCAGAAATTATAAACATATAGCAAGTAGGAATGACTAGTGAAAATACTAAAACATACAATCCTAAATAATTTCCAAGGTTTTCAACAAAATGATATAGTGTCCCGGTAGGCGAGAGTCAAAGTATCATTTATTGAATAGAGTTGTCAGCTCATCTAAAATAGAAACCATTCTAGCAACCTTTTATTCGATCAAAATAAGAATCCAACGTTGTCCCGGTAGGCGAGAGTCAAGGTTATTCTTACTTTATGAGCTTCACCATTGTTTCATGTTTTATGAGTTTATCTCTAAGTAGTCACCGTAGGGGAGAGTCTAAATAGAGACGAAAACTCACAAAACACTTATCAAATGAAATCTTACGGTGTTAAATGCGTTCAACGAATAACCATCCGTAGGGGGACGAAGTCTAGCGTCTCGAGGTTATATTGAAAACATTTAACTTTTGTAAGACCAACAATGGAGATCGAATATCTTAATAATAATCAAGTTCATTATTTAAAGTGAGTTGCATTTTGTTTGATTCTCTTTATTTAATTTATTTATTTTAAATATATATTTATTTAAAATTTCCAATTTAGAATGAAAAATTCTAAATATAAATTTTAATTTAATATTTATAAATTTTACTTAGATGGATATTAAAATAACATGAATTATTTCCATCTTAGTAATAATTTCCAATAAATATTTAGAAAAATATTCAATTTAAGTTGTTACAAAATTAATTTACAACTCAAATTTTATTTTCTATAAATATATATTGCATTTAGAAAAATTAAAGTATTTTAGGACACAATTTTCGAAAATGCATGTTAAAATAAAAAATTAATCCTGGAAAAATTATTCTAATTTAATGTTGGCCCACAATTAATTAATAAAATTAATTTACAAAAAAAAAATATAATTTTCCTATTTAATTAAATATATAAGAAAAATTTCAAATATTTAAGTATGATGATGAAAATCAACTTAAATATTAATTTTCTATTTAATTAAATACACTAGAAAAATACTTCAAGCAAAAATATCATCTATCTAGATTTTCCTTTGACTAATTAATTCAATTTCTAATAATATACTTTAATTAAATTTATTTTAATTAATCATTAAATGAAAAAATTATTGATTTAAGTTGGTCCAAAATTAAAATAAATAATTTACAACTTTAATCTATTTTTCAAATAAAATTCGAAATTCCAGCATTTAAGAAATGCAATTTCGAAATTTGATTAATAAAATAAAGAAAAAATATATTTTGAAAATTATTTAAATTTAGTTGAAAAAATAAATTTCAACTAAAAATAATTTTCTATTTAATTAAGTGTCATGAAAAAAAATATTTAAGTATGATGATGAGAATCAACTTAGATATTTAATTTTCAAGTTAATTAAATTCAAGAAATAAATAATTAAGTGTAGAGAAGGCTTAATTATTAATCTCTAGTTTAATACTAGGAAAAATATACTTAAAATAAATTTTACCAAAATTAATTATTTAAATAATTAATTTCACAATGTATAATATTTTCCTATTTAATATTAGAAAAAATAAGTAGTCTAGAAATAACTATCTAGAAAATATCTTATTTGACTAAGTATCTTTTCCACAAAATTTGAAAAAATAATATCTAATTTAAGTTGTATTAGAAAAAATCTAGAACTTAAATATTTTTCAAATTTAAATTTAATTAAATATCAAAAATTAAGTTAAAACCACTTAATTTGAAAATATTCCATTTTAAGTTAATATTCGAAAAGATATTAACTCAAAAAAATATCTAAAATATTCCATTTCAAGTTAATATTCGAAAAGATATTAACTTAAAAAATATCTAAAGAATCTTAATAACCAATGCCTAAAATTCCTCAACATAATTTTGAAATTTGAAATTCAAAAGAGATTCAGATTTAAGTTGGTTAGTTGTAGATAACTAAATATCAACTTAAATAGGAATATTTAATGAAAAATTTAAATTAAGCTCAAGAACGAATCTAGATGGTTATAATTCTATATTTAATTAAATACAAGAAAATACATATAGTTTAACTTAGAATAAAAAATTCTTTTAACTATAATTTTCTTAAATTAATTTCAAAATAAATGAAATTAATTATGTTGCTAATCAATTTTATTAGGTTAAACTAGTTTAATTAACCTAGTACAGTTATTCAAATCAGGCAAATGGGCCTTCACAATTGGGGTGGTTCATGTGAGGGGGTGCTGGGTTCAGTATGTCGTACCCACTACTATGGCTCCCAACTCTCACACAAGGCCCAAAAGAGAGTAATTTAACCTTAATAAGAACAACTGTTATTAATTGAATAGGCCCAAAAACTAAATGGGCCTAAATAAAATCTATCAAGAACTATGGTATTTTATTTAGCAACAACAACCTATTTGCATCTATAATAAAATTAAACACATAGGCTCACACAAGCACACTTTGGATGGGTCCTATCATGTTGCTAGGTCATACACAGATGAAAGAAGTTTGTAAATATACCTGTTACAAATTATTATCTTGACCAAGGGAGTCATCAAATTAATAGATTTGGCAAAAAGTAACCATGGCTATTTGCAATCAAGTAATAATAGGTTTTGAAAACTTACAAACAAGCTAAAACACATACTCCTGCAACAAGGTTAGCTGGATAGTTGGATGTAGGATTTATTTAATTTTAAATTAAATAATTAATTTCGAAATTAAATAATTAATTTAAAAAAAAAATCGAAAATTTAAAAAAAAAAATTGAAATAAAAAAATTTCAAAATTAAATTAAAATTAAAATTTAAAATTAAACCTACAATTTTGAATAATTAGGTTTCAACCAACCTAAATATCATTTCAAAATTTGCTAACTACTTTTAAAAATTAAATGTTATTTTATAAATAAAAATTAAATAAAAAATTAAAAAAGATAAATGAATATCTTTTTCAAATTTTAAATGTAATTTAAATAAATAAAATAACAAAATTTAAAAGTTAGCAAAATATCTTACATCTATTTAAAATTACATGATTATAGTTATCTTATTTTAAATTTAAATAAGGTCAATTTATTAAAAAAAATTAATTTAAAATATTTTAAATCTGACCTTAAATTTAAAAATAAGATAAGATATAATCAAATTTTAAAATAAGATAGATTATTAAGCAAAAAGATAGATACTAACTATTTTTAAATTCAAATTACACTAATATCTTGAATTAAATTTAAAAAATATTAAATTAATTCAAAATGATAATTAGAATTGAATTAGGAATAGTAATAGTATAAATACAGAACTACACAAAAAATCGGAAGTTAATTCCATGAAAAAGCATGAAAAAACGAAGAAAAACGAAAAAATTGTGAGCTGTACGGACAGTTTTCGCGATCGCAGGAAAATTTCAGCAGAGCTCTGATTTTTTTGAATCTTCAAAAAATCATAACTAATTCAAATTAATCGAAATTGAGTTCTGTAAAAAAGTAACTTGCTTAATTTTTTTCATATTATCCAATAAAAATAATTCCAGAAACAGAATCGCAATTATTTTTCATGAAAATTTACAAACATCAATCAATCATCAAATAACACTCAATACAACATGATACCATCCAAAAACAAACAAACAATCGTTTTAAAGTCCAAATTTCTTGCAAGTAAATCAATTACCATGGCTCTGAGGCCAGTTGTTGGAAATTTATTTTACCAGGATCTTAGATCTACTCACAAGTATGTTTATTAACACCCTAAATATGAACTTTCTAAAACGATAAAATAAACACATATAAAGTTTAATAAACCTTACATTGGGTGCAGCGGAATTAAATGACTCCTTCCGTTCAGATATCTAGCCCTTGATTCCTTTCTGTAGCAGAGCATTATCAATATCTGAACGTGGATCTCTTTCTCTGAATCTTTGATGCTGAAACTCCTTCTTGCTGAAAGTCTTTCTTCACGATCTTCCTCACTATGATTGAAGTATCACTTGCTGTGTGTGGGCACTACTCATACACTAAGGATTTCGAAATTCAAGAGGAAGAGAGAGAGAGAGAGAGGGTTCGGCCAAAGATAGGGAGAGAGAAGGCTCAGTTTTTTCTGAATCAGAAGTGTCAGAAGAAAAGTGTAATTTTCCTGAAGCCTTCACTATCTATTTATAGCATTCCACTAGGGTTAGGTTTGAATTATTTAGCATTAAAATAATGAAAATATCAAAGGGAAAACCCTACAAAAGTGGCCGGCCCTATACATGTGGATTTGGGCCTCACTTTTTGCAATTTTGCAGTTTTATCTTTTCTGCATATGATTTTCTCAAAAACGCCAATTTTCTAATTCAACCATTTAAATGCCAATTCTAACTATTTAATAACTATAAATAATTATTAAATAATATTGTCATTTATCATATTTATTAATTGAACCATACAAAGTATCATAATTAACAAATATGCCCCTAAAACTCTTTCTTTACAATTTCGCCCTTACTTAGTGAAAAATTCACAAATAGACATAGTCTAATTTGAGAATTATAATTGATTAATCAAAACAGATTATATGAGTCTTACAAGCAATATTATCTCAACTAGTGCGGGGACCATGGGTCTATATAACCGAGCTTCCAATAAGTAGATCAAGAATTTAGCACTAAAATTCACTAACTTATTAATTCTTCGTTGAATCCACGCATAGAAATTAGAATTGCACTCTCAGTTATATAGAATGCTCTATATGTTCCACCATATAGACACATCATTAGTTATCCATTGTTATAATCCTAATGTGATCAATGATCCTCTATATGAATGATCTACACTGTAAAGGGATTAGATTACCGTAACACCCTACAATGTATTTATTCCTTAAAACACTTGACCCCGTATAAATGATATTTCAGCTTATGTGAAATGAGTACTCCACCATTTATGTTCGTTTGGTCAAGCTCGAAGGAGATCATCCTTTGCTTACTATTCGCCAGATAGAAGCTATAGATTCCATGTTTATGCTAGCGCTCCCACTCAATTGCACTACCGTGTTCCCAAAATGTACGTATCACCCTGACCTAAAAGTAGGCTTAACTAACAAATCAAAGAACACGAATAGCCTTTCGAGATTGAGCCTAATTATATCAGGATTAAGATCATTTGATCTAGGATCAACTAGGCGATATTGACTTGAATAGATATTACGGTAAGTTTAATAAATCTAAGTCAAAGTTCAATATCGGTCCCTTCCGATGCATACTCCATGCATCCAACCTGAGCTTTACTTTAACCAATGCTCTGGAAAAGAACATAGCACTTCTCCAAATGCAAGTAAACTCTGTTGTAGATTATCATATCAGTAAAACCCTATGTCTGATAAATCTAGGAAACTTCATTCACATAGTCATGTTTACTTTCCAAAGTGTTGACGGCACAATAAACTGGATCAAGTATGTGAAAAGGGTTTCAGATGAATTTATACATTATGTACATATAATCATGAAATAAATCATGTGAACCATGCAACATTAAATGTTATTTCTGATCTATATTAATAAGTAAATCTGATTATATTGAAATGAATTTTATTTAGGGCATAAAACCCAACAATTAAGTTAGTTAGGACTTATCAAACTCCTCTTAGCGAGATCTCCATGTTAGCATAAGTCAAAGCACTTTTGAGATCACAGACCGAAGCGCATGCTGAAGGAGCTTCCTCGATAAGAAATGATGACAACTAGAGTCAACTATCTGGAACTTCCTTCCTGGAAGAAGAAGCTAGCCATCCGAAATTCTTTTTTGGAGGAAGGCTAGCTTTACTAGAGACTCCTTTCAGATGGACAAGGTAGCCTTTCGAGAAACTCTTTCACAAGACAATTAACTTTCAAGGAAGATGAATATCTTTCGGAGATCTTTTTATTTGGAGGAACTATCTAATTGACCAATTCCTCTCAACCAATCAAAGTCCCAAGGCTATATAATATTAATTATATATATATATATTAATATATTATGTATTTTTTTTTTTTGAAAGAACCTCAGTTCAAACTAGATTAAAGGCCAAATAGAAGTGGGATTCACAGGGGGAAATCCCTCCCCAACAAAGGTCTGCGCAGAAGACAAGTTTAAGCGGGCAGCCTTGGCCAAAACATCAACATAAGTAATAAGGTCCCTACTAATGAAAATAACATGACAACAAGAAAAAGAGGATAACAACTGCAGAAGGGAGGAAAAAAGAGCAGTAAGTGTCCAATGAGGCGATTTCTGTAAGTTAATAGCCTCCACCAGGATTTTGGAATCTCAGAGAAGGGTGAAGTTGTCCCAACCGATCGACGATGCCCATTGAAGCCCAAAAATGACAGCTTCCAGTTCAGCTTCCAAGCTAGAATCACAAGTGCCCGACGCATGTCCATACCACCACAGCGAAGATTGATGATCAAGAGCCACCATAGCACAACCAAAATTGCCAATACTGAAAGAACCATCCACCAGAAGACATTTGTTTGAGCGCAAAACAGGGAAAGTTGGGTTAGACAGACTAGTTACAAGGGCAGTCGAATTTCCAAACTCCTGATGCGACAATTCAAAGAAACGGCAATGGATATCCCTCCTAACTTTATCAAGACTTGGCCCAGCAAAAGGGGGATGCATTAACGCATTTCTGTAGTTCCAGATGCAGTTGAACACAATACCAACACAACATAACATACGGTTTCTACCCTCCGAGTCCAGGTGCTCAATGAGATTGAAGATAACCTCGGACAAGGAAGTGCCAGGGATATCATCCATTCTCAGAGGCAAAGGAGAAGAGAACCATATGCCAACCGCAAACGGACACCTGCAAAATAAATGCATCGGAGTTTCAGCTGCCGATTGACATATGGGGCATAAATTAAGGTCCGATGTCGAAATTCTGTTTCCCGTGGGCAAAGAGTCAGACACAGCTCTCCAAATCATAAGGCTCAATCGTGGATGAACCTTAGAGTACCAAATCCACTTCCATAGTTTGCTAGGCACACCGAAGCGCGACTTCTGATGTAGCCAATAAGCCCCTTTAACACTGAACCGCCCAACATCCAAATCTTTCCAAATAAGGATGTCATGATCACCATTCTTGTCAATCTGGATAGTGCTGATTCGAGAACCCAAATCTGAACCAAAGAGATACCTCAAGTAGCCCACATTCCAAGTCCTCGTTCTTCTATACATAAGATCCGCAACACATAACAAACTGGGCGCTTTTTGTCTAACATTCTCCATCAAAGCTCGAAAGTCCTCATAATTCATCCAAGGGATCCAAGGTTGCCACCATACATCCACTTCCTCCCCCGATGAAATAATAGTGCACACCCCTTCACAGATAGTTCTCCGAGCACTCAAAATACCCCGCCAAATAAAACTGTCAGAATTTTTCTCAGTGATACTCCAAAAGGACTGTCTCGGAAAGTACTTGCTTTTGAATGCCTTGCACCAAGGGCTGTCCATCTTACTAGCCAACTGCCAAGCTAGTTTAGATAAGAGAGCATGGTTTATGTCTTCGAAACGTCTGAATCCCAAACCACCAACCGATTTGGGTTGGCATAAGGAATCCCAAGATTTAGCAGCCCAAAATCTCTTAATTTTCTTTCTAATTATGTCCCAAATCAAATATTCATTTCTGTATTCAACATCATCAATATCAGAGAAAAGATATTCTTCACGACAAAATGGGCTTTTATCCCAATTTTTAGGAGTCTTATAAACCCCTCTCCACCAAACTATTTTTATTTATTATTTTTTTCTTATATTTGAAGATGCATTCGATTTTTTTTTTTAAATATAGTGTGGTTACACAGTTTGGGTTATGCCATTATTATGCTTAGATGTGTTTGGCTGGGAGGAATGAAAATATAGGAATAGAAATAGGAATAGGAATAAAATATAATTTAAAATTCATAAAAAAAATTGATAAAAAAATCATTAAATTTTTTTTTCTTGTTGCATTGGAATGGTCATTCCTTTCTTTTTAAAATGGAATAGCCATTCGACCAAAATGGTGGAAAGAGCATTCCATTGGAATGCTATTCCAATACTTTAAAATGCAATCAAACAAAGGAATTGAATAAAAATTGTTTCATTTTCATTCCATTCCATTTCATTACCTCCAACCAAACGCCACTTTAGTTGATTGCAGATATCATCCTATTTTCTTAAAAAAAAAATGATTATATTTTTTAAAATATTATATATATATTTTTTTTAAAAAAAAATGGATACAAACAATGAATATTCAATTATTTAGAGTCAACACTTGTTATTGGTCAACAATTAAACACCAAGGAAGTCCCTCTTAAATTACAATGATGGAGACACATCACTTCAAGAATTTATTATGTCTACATAATGGTGTAACTTATTTTATAATTTTTTTTTATGGATAAGATCATTGTAATTGATCAATCATCATTACAAAAAATTTATAATTATTTGTGGCAATACTTTACATAATCAAAAGTGTGTAATGTTTTGGCGATGATGGTGAAAGTAGGAGATGTTTTATTCTGTCATGGTGTCTTGCTGATCATATTATTTCTGGCAGTTGCTGCTGACCAAGGATTAGGATTAGGAATAGGATCATCAACAATAAGGTGTTCGGAGAATGGTCCACCGATTAGATTCCCTTTCCATCTCCAAAGTCCACACAGTAGTAGTGGTAGTGGTTTCACCATATACTGCACACAGCCACAGGAACCTTATTATGATAACGATACCATACTGAATATTACAGATGTCCTTTTTCGCGTACGAAGCATAAACTATGCTTCACAGGAAATCCAAATAAACCATGACCCAAGCAATTGCCTTGCCTCACTTTTTCTCCTTCCGGAAACCAACACCAATCGTAGTAAATTTCCATTCCAATTGAGATATAAGGATCACAAGCATTACACAACCTACGCTGTCTTCAATTGCTCTTCTTCTTCTTCTAATAATTATTATTATTATAATGATGATTATTATTATTATTATTATAATGGTAAAATTTATTATTATAATAATGAGTTTTGCGGCAAATTCAGATTGGCTCCTTCTGATGATGATATTGATGGTCAAAGCTTCCAAAACTGCACCAAGATGTACGACACTCGATCGATTCCAGACAGCCTATACAAGGTCTCCAGGGGATCGCGATTTGATGATGATGATGATGATTTTGTTACATTGGGATGGTCCACACCTGATTGTAGAGATTGTGAAGCCAAACGCATGGGATGTAGATTCAAAAACAACACTCAACCACATCAACATCACAACGTTGAATGTTTTCATATTCCAATACATTGGACAAGTAATAGTAATTATATATTAATTAATTAATTCCTCCATATTCTTTACTAATATTATTATATTTTCTTAATTTTTACATTATCATTATATTTATTTTGCAGTATCAGAAATCGCTTCGCGTGTGATCAGAAGCACTAAATGTGAGTTATATATTAATCTTCACTAAAAATTTATATAATTAACCAAAATTTTGAAAAAAAAATACAAAAATACTTTTACATCAATTGCATCTTCAGTAGAAATAATAAACTATTTTTTTTAGTTGTTTTATAATTATCATTAAGTTTTTTCTATTTAATAATTGACTTATAGCTATTATGAGGTTGATTTCTTGTTTTTTTTTTTAAAAGCAAAATATATTTTTGTAATTTTAAAACTTTACAATATATTCTTGTAAATAAAAATTTTACTAGGACATAAAATTATAAATAAACACAAAAAGGGGGTAATTTTGAAAATTCTTCTATTTTGTATTGCCTTTATGGTGTGTTGTGTTGTGTGTATTGTGCATGCAGGTAAGGTCTCAACATTATCAGTGTTTTGTTTGATGGCCGTAGCTGCTTCATTTTATGTTTTCACTTTGTACAAAAAAGATAGAGAGCAAAAGCTAAGAATTAGAGAGTTTTTGAAAGACTATTTTGCTCTTAAGCCATCAAGATATACTTATTCAGACATTAAGAAGTTTACAAATAATTTCAAGGAAAAGTTGGGCGAAGGAGCGTACGGAACAGTGTTCAAAGGAAAACTTTCCAATAAGGTTATGGTAGCTGTAAAGATTCTCAATGATACGTCGAAGGGAAACGACGGAGAAGAGTTCTTGAATGAAGTGGCGACTATTGGTCAAATTCACCATGTCAACGTGGTTCGTTTGGTTGGATATTGTGCTGAGGGATTCAAAAGAGCTCTCGTTTATGAATTCTTACCAAATGGTTCGCTTCATAACTATATCTCATTAGAAGCCAGCGAAAGTGAACACCAATATTCTACACTTAGTTGGGAAACACTGCAAGACGTTGCCAAAGGTGTTGCCAAGGGAATCGAGTATCTCCACCAAGGTTGTGAGCAACGAATCCTTCATTTTGATATCAAACCGCACAATGTTTTGTTGGACCATAACTTCAAACCAAAAGTTTCTGATTTTGGTTTAGCTAAGTTATGTTCAAGGGATCAAAGTTTGGTTTCAGTGACTACAGCCAGAGGGACTCTTGGGTACATGGCGCCAGAAGTGTTTTCTAAGAACTTTGGAAATGTGTCTTATAAGTCAGATGTTTACAGTTTTGGAATGTTGTTGCTGAAAATAGTAGGAGGGCAGAACATTACAAGCAAAACAGATGAAATTTATTATCCTGAATGGATTTATAATCTCCTAGAAGAAGGAGAAAGTTTTGAAGCACTAATAGAGAATGAGGAAGACAGAAAAATTGCTAAGAAACTCGCAACTATAGGATTTTGGTGCATCCAGTGGCATCCGATAGGGCGTCCAGCCATGAAAACTGTTGTCCAAATGTTAGAAACTGAAGAAATTCTCAACTTGCCGCCAAATCCTTTTGTGTCAACAACTCAATCAAATACACATTCAATAACCTCATCAATTTTAAAATTAGAAACCATTGTTGAATAATAATTATACTTATGTAGTTTTTTGTGTACTTTATATTTTTCATTTAGCATGATATTTTGCATGTAGTATATAACTACGGTAAGAAATGAAAACAATAAATATTTTGCTTCGTAAATCGATTGAAGATGAGCAAATATTAATTGAATGTTAGATTTTGCCAAATGATATGATTTAATTAATCGCATTCGTCCGATCAATCTTATAAATATTAAATTGGATCGATTCTATTTATTGCATGTATTTTATATATATCTTTTGTATTGGTTCAAATGTAGGAGAGTTTTAGAGGATGCGCTTCGCGACTGTCTCATTATGAGATGGTGTTGTGTCGTGAGGTCTTCCTTTCCTACACTCCTTCTATTACCTACTCTTTTTTTTTTAATATTTTTGTTAGGATTACCTTATCATGACTTCTTGTTACTCTTATTGATCTACAAATTTAGCTAAATCCTTGTGTCACTTAGAATCTTGGATGTAATGTCAATTATATAGGCTAATTATGATTTTTGTTCTTTAAATTTTGACATGTACTAAAATATGTCTTTTAAATTTTTAAAGTCATTAAAATTTTTTCCTAAACTATTGAGATTGTTGGATTTATAGACTTTTGTCTAATTTTAGTAAAGAAAGTCTAATATGGATGAAAATTTTGGGAGCATGATTTGGTACATGTTAAAATTCAAAAAGCATGATTTAGTACATGTCAAAATTCAAATAGCATGATTTAACACATAAGAAATCACTGATTTGGTAAAATTAAATCCAACAATCTTAATAATTCAGGTGAAATTGGACAAAAGTCCTAAATTAAATCCAACAATCTTAATAATTCAGGTGAAATTTTTAACCATCTCAATTATCTACATTATTGTTATTGTAAGTTAAGAGAGACTTATTCTAATTGTTGACTCTAATTAATAAGTGAATATTCATTCTTTGTATCCTCATTTTCTTATTATTATAAGTGGAAGATAATAAAAATAGTAATAGAAAATATATTGTATAGAGAAAATAATCATATATTAATTAATAATAAAATGATTTTAATTAATTTGAAAAATAAATAAAAGATACAAGTGTTATTGTAATTTCAATTCAATGAGCAATGTGACAATTACAAAGACTTTTCTCAAGTTGAGCGATTAGTGGGATCACTACCTACCTACTTGCAACACCATGCCCCACTAATGTATAGTACACTGCAATGCCCCACTAATGTAAGCCATTAGACCACTATTATAAACATGACTTCGCAATTGAAAATGTCAAAGTGGCACAAAAAGAGTCTCCCGATAGCTTCGGACTGCTGAAACTACCTGGGAAGAAGAAGTCCCTTCATGGTAAGGGTGAAGTTCGTGATTTTCTTTGTTTTGTGCCTGGTTTTTGTTCTTGTTAACAGTGATAGGGTTATGGATTTAGAATTGGTTAATAGGCTATCTGAAGTCTTGGTTCTTGATGAGGGAGATGGCCCTGTTCTACCTCTTAACAAGGTAGGGATTGCAGAGGGTAAGAAGAAACTTGATTTGTGTTTGATTGGGAAGGTTATTGGTCCTAGACCAGCCAATAAGGATGGGATTGAGAGAGCAATGAAAGGGATTTGGAAGATAAATCACAGATTCCAGGTTGAAGAATTGAGTTCGAAGAACACTTTTCGATTTTCCTTTGGCTGCCGTGAGGATAGGCAGAGAGTTTATGGTGGTGGCCCTTGGACTATTGACAAACAATTGATATGCTTTGTCAAACCGATGGGTCTAGGTGAAATTTCAAAGATGAATTTTGATTTCACATCTTTCTGGATCTCAATTAATAATGTGCCTTTAGCTTGTATGACGGAACTTTTCGCTCGAGAATGGGGTGAACGGATTGGTAAATTGGAGGACATCAAGATTGTTAATGGCACCATGAAAGTGAGGGTAAGAATAAATATCACCGAGCCTCTTAAACGGGGGCTGCGGGTTGCGATTGATGATAATGGGAATGAGGTTTCTCTCCTCTTTCAATATGAACACTTACCGAATTTTTGCTATGATTGTGGCATCATTGGCCATAAGGCTTTAGATTGTCCCCTGCGAGACTTTGGTGGAGATAACCCACGGATTGACAATGGGAGATTTGGTTCATGGCTGTGTGCTCCGGCATCTCCTCCCCGTGATAATTTTCGATTCAACAGAAAACGAGCGGACTCTCCTTCAAGCAGACCGATCATGACGATGGGCGAAGCTTCTAGAATCATCTCGGCAGTGGAACGGTCTCGGCCTCGTTATTCTGGCCCTACCCCGGAGCAGTTGGCTCCGACTTCTGTCTTGGAAGCTCGTGAGCGTGAAGAGGAGGAGAAGAGTGCTGCTGGTGTTGATCCTGGTATTAATGGTGATATGGATGATATGGGTAAGTTAATAAAGTTGATATGGTGGGTGGTGGTGTTCATTGTGTTATGGGTGAGGTTAATAAAGATAATAATGTGGTGAGAGAGAGTGAGTTGGCCGAGATGATGGATGGTGTGGCATCACATAGTGTAAATGAGTTGTTGAAAGGTAAGGAGGTGATTAATGATGGGTCACATGATGTGATAGCTTCCTCGGTTGGAGTGCAAATGCAATGTAATGTTTTGAGTCAAATAGAGGGTCCCAGTAAGATGCCACTTCAACCAATTGATAAAGGAAAAGCAATTTTGCATGATCCTTTGAATGAACATTTATCTTTTAGTCATGCTTTTCAACAAACTTTTGAACCCCTTATCAAAGCACAAAAAGCTAAGACTTGGAAGCGCGTTAATTCGTCAAAGGGTCGTGGTTCAAAAGGTATGCCTAAGTCTAATTCTTTTCCTTTGAGCCCGAAACTTTCTCATGTTATTGTGGCTAATGTTATGAATAAATTGAGCCCGCGAGGTGGGGGTGGTAGTAAAAGAAAAATGGATGTGGAGTATAGCAATGATAGTGCGAAGAAAGGTCGAAAAGATGGTAGTTCGGTTAGTCCTTCCGAGGTCACGAATATTGTTTTGGCGAAGTCTGCGGAGCAGACTCGCCAAGAGCCATGAGTCTGTTATGTTGGAACGCTCGGGGGTTGGGGAACCCCGGTGCGTTGACTGCCTTGCGAGCTCTGGTTCGTAAGTTTTCCCCAAGTTTAGTTTTTTTGTCGGAGACTAAACTTTATGGTGGTTGGGCGGAAGGGATTAGGCGACAAATTAATTTTCCTAATAGTTTTCATGTTGATTGTATTGGGAAGAGTGGTGGTCTGTTATTATTATGGAATGACGATTGGGAGGTTAATGTTAAGTCATTCACTTCTGGTCATATTGATGCTTTGGTTAAGTGTCCTGGTAGGGAGGTGTGGAGGTTCACTGGGTTTTATGGCAACCCAAAGGCAAGTTTACGGGCGGAGTCGTGGAGATTGTTATGTAGGCTTAAGGATTTATTTGATCTTCCTTGGGTCTGTGGTGGTGATTTTAATGAGATTCTATCGATAAATGAGAAGAAGGGTGGTGCTGATCGTAGTGTGGCGGCAATGTCTGAATTCCAACAAGCACTGGATAGGTGTTCTTTGGCGGATTTGGGGTTTGAAGGGCAGTGTTTTACATGGTTGAACAAAAGGCATGGAGATGCGCATGTACAGGAACGACTTGATCGTTATTTTTGTAACCAAAGGTGGCATGATTTGTTTCCTTCTGTTAAGGTTCTTAATGGTGATTTTCTTCACTCTGATCATAGACCGATTGTGGCCACTTTGGAGAATGTGACTAGAAGGCGGCATTTTGACAAAAAGAGGGGTTTTCGGTTTGAGACTCATTGGTTGAAGGATCCTGAATGTCAAGAAATAATTAATAAGTCATGGTTATCAACGACGTCTCCTTTAGCTCATCAAGATAGTCTTATTGATATTTTTGGCTCGTGTGCTAATCAGTTGGGGGAGTGGAATAAAGGTAAGTATGGATCAATTCCTAGGTTGGTTAGAGAAACACAGAAGCAATTGGATGATCTTCTTAGTGTCTCGGCGCCTTTAGTGCATATGGAAGAGGTAAAACGTCTTGAGTTTAAATTGAATGACCTTTTGACTCGTGAGGAATGCTATTGGAAATTGAGATCGCGAGCTGATTGGCTTGCTCTTGGGGATAGAAATACTAAGTATTTCCACAATAAGGCCACGGGTAGGAAAAAAAAGAACGCAATTGTGGAGATTGTGACTGAGGATGGGCGTAAGTTGAGTTCTGAAGAAGATATAGTTTGTGAGATTGAGAGATACTTTGGTACTATATTCTCGTCTACTTCTCCTTCTGTGCAGCAGGTAGAAGAGGGTATTGGTAATATTGAAGCCAGGGTCTCTCAGGATGAGCGGGAGTTGCTTGAGGCTCGGTTCACTGCTGATGATGTGTTTGCGGCGGTTCGGGCTATTGGAGCCACGAAGGCGCCTGGGCCGGATGGTTTCCACGCAATATTTTTCCACAAGTTCTGGGATATCGTTGGTCCTCGGGTTACTGCTGTGTGCCTGGATATTTTAAATGGGGAGCAATCGGTCAAGAAATTTAATAAGGCGCATGTGGTATTGATTCCGAAAGTCAGTAGGCCTGGGTTTGTGAAGGAGTACCGTCCTATTAGCCTTTGTAGTGTGATGTATAAGATTGTGGCTAAGGCTGCGGCTTTGCGGTTAAAAGGTACTTTGTCTCCGCTGATTTCTTCGTTTCAGAGTGCTTTTGTGCCAGGGCGGGCTATTCATGATAATGTTATGGTTGGGTTTGAATTGTTACATTCTTTGTTTAAGAAGAATAATGGAGTGCGTGGGTTTATGGCGTTGAAATTGGATATGAGTAAAGCCTATGATAGAGTTGAGTGGTGCTTCCTGTGTGCCATAATGTCTAAATTCGGGTTTCCAAGCCGATGGGTGGATTTGATTATGGATTGTGTTACTTCAGCTGAGTATGCTTTCTTGGTAAATGGGAGGCCTCGGGGTTGTGTGGTGCCTTCGAGGGGATTGAGACAAGGGTGTCCTCTTTCTCCTTATTTGTTTCTATTTTGTGCTGAGGCGCTTTCGATGCTCCTTCAAAAGGCTGAGATAAATGGGGAGTTACTGGGGTTTAGGTGCTCTCGGTCTGGCCCTCGTGTGTCTCACTTGTTCTTTGCTGATGATAGTTTGATTTTTGGTAGAGCTAATGGTAGGGAGGCGGAGGCGATTCGTCGGATTCTTCAGTGTTATGAGAGGGCCTCTGGGCAACAAGTCTACTTTGATAAGTCTGCAATTACATTCAGTCCGAATGTTCAGCAAGCAGATCGTGCTAGTGTATTGGGTATATTAGGCTTGGGGTCAGTGGCTACTCATGATAAGTATTTGGGGTTGCCGACAGTCATTGGGAAGAATAAGAAGCGTACGTTTGCCAGTATTTGTGACAAGGTCCAGAAGCAGGTGCGTGGATGGAAACGGAGTTTCTTTTCAGCTGGGGGTCGTGAGATTCTTATTAAGGCGGTGTTGCAAGCGGTGCCGAATTATCTTATGAGTATGTTTCAACTACTAGTGGCGACTTGTGATAAGCTGCGTTCAATCATTCTCCAGTTTTGGTGGGGCACTAAGGGTGATAAGAAGAAGATTGCATGGGTAAAATGGGATGATGTTTGTCAGCCAAAAGTGAAAGGGGGGTTAGGTTTCAAGGATTTGACCCTGTTTAATCAAGCTATGGTTGCTAAGCAAGTGTGGCGGTTGTTCCTTTCGGCCGATTCGCTCCCAGGTCGGGTCTTGAAGCATAAGTATTTCCCTGAGACATCAATTTTGGAGGCTAAGGATCGTCCTGGTTCTTCTCATTTGTGGTCTAGCTTGGTTTGGGGGTTAGAGTTGTTGCGCCTTGGGATGCGAAAGGTGGTTGGGGATGGCTATACTATTGATGCGTTTCGTGATCCGTGGATTCCTCGGCCGAGGACATTTCGTCCTATCACTGCTGTTCCTTCGACCCAGGTGATGGTTAATGAGTTGATTGATGTTGGGGGGGTTTGGAATATTCGGGCGTTGTCTCAACACTTCTTGCAGTTGGATGTGGATGTCATCCTTGGTCTTCCGTTGGGGTGTGGGGCTGGTGCTGATCGGTGGTGCTGGCATTTCAGCTCTAATGGTTCTTATACTGTGAAGAGTGGGTATGCGGTGGCCCTTCAACTCTTGGGGGAACGGTTAGGCTCTTCTTCTTGTAACCAATCTCATTGGTGGAATGGGTTGTGGAATTTGAAGGTCCCTCAGAAGGTAAAGATCTTCCTTTGGCGTATGTATTATCGGGCTCTGCCTACTAATTCCCAACTTATTAGACGCAAGGTTCCTGTTCAGCCAATTTGTAATAGGTGTGGGGAGGAAACTGAGACCCCGGAACATGCTTTAGTGTTTTGCTCATCTTTACTTCCTCTTTGGTCTAAACTTCGTGTGTGGCATCATTTATATCGGGGTCGGGTGGGTTCTTTGGCGGAGTTGCTTGTGTATTTGTTTGAGGTACTGAGCAAGGGGGAGTTTGAGTTGATTTCAATGGTGTGGTGGTGGGTGTGGTTTGATAGGAATTCTGTTTTGTTTGGGAAAAAACAATCGCGGTTGACCGGGATTGCTGAGCTTGCGCATGCTGCTTTGGTGGAGTTTCAAGGGGCGGGTGTGAGTGTTTGGGGAGATGGTAGGAGGGCTGGGCATGTTGGTGGTTTGGCTGGGCCGTGTAGGTGGCGGCCTCCTTTGAGGGGAGAGTTTGTGTTATCGGTCGATGCGGCGGTTACTCCAGGTAGAGGATTTGCAGGGTTCGGGGGAGTTGTTCGGGGTGGAGATGGTGAGGTGTGGGCGGCCTGGGCGGTGGGTGGGGTTGGGGAGTTTCAGGTAGCGGTGGCAGAGCTACTGGCTTTGCGTGATGGGTTGCGGTGGGCGTCCATGTTGGGGTACGAGTTGGTAAGAGTGGAGACGGATTCTACGGTTGTTCATTCATGGATTTCTTTTCCTAAGTCTATTTTTATGTATAAACCTATTGTTGAGGAGATTATTTCTCTCTTAGCTGCTGTTGGTGGTGGTTCTTGTTGTACCATTCCGCGTGTTGCGAATGGTGTGGCCCACGTACTAGCAAAGTCTGTTACTAGTTCTGTTGGGGTCGATTTGTGGACAGATGCTTGTCCTAGATTTATTAGTACTCCTGTAACAGCTGATTTAATTTAATATGATACATCCTTTCTTTCAAAAAAAAATGTCAAAGTGGCTGTCAAAGGGGCACAAGAAAACAATTCTTAGTGATACAAAGAATTTGTTACAAATGTAAATCAATAAGAGCCACTACAAAAAATTGTTACTTTTAGTGACAACTTTTTAGTTATAATATAATTTTTTTGTGACTAAATGTGATTAAAATATTACTTGTAACATAATATTTAGTTATAAATTGTCACTAATTTAGTTTTAGTCACAACAAGTATTGTGACTAAAAATATATAGACTTGTTTGGAACGTCGTATTAGGTCGTATTGTATTGTATTGTATTGAATTGGATTGTACATCATATTTTTATATAATACTATATTAAACTTTAATTTATACTAAAATATTATATATTTAAGTGTCCATAAAAATAATACCACATATATTTTTACAAAAAAATATTACATAAAATACAATTCAATATAATACGGTGTAATACGATGTACCAAACGAACCCTTAGTCACAACAAATTGTAATTTTTGTGACTAATATCTTTTTCACAGACTCTTTAGTCACAACATAGAAATATGAACTATAATAGGCACAATTTTTTTACTTTTAATCACAAATTTTATTGTGATTAAAAATAAATTTTTTTATAATGAGTAACAAGAAGTCGTGATAAAGTAATCCTAAACAAATATTTAAAAATAATGAGTAGTATAAGGAAGAGTGTTAGAGGAAAGGAAGACCTCACCACACAACACCATCTCATAATGAGACAGTTGCAAAGCGCATCCTCCAAAACCCTCCTACATATCGCAAATATATAAAAGTCTAGGACTATTATTAAGTCATCTAACCGATTAAATCTAAAATATTAGTTACATTTAAACAAACCTAATAGATATATATTTATATATATATAAATCTATATATACTAGTAAAAAACTACGTGCAAGGCACGTATACTAAATTATATGCTAGTTTGTTCTATATTATATGAAAGTGATACAATTAAAAATTAAAATTAAAAAAAATATATTATTAGTTATTAGGAGATTATTATTATGTGTATCTAAATATAATAGTTTATAATGTTGTCAATTAAAAGTGAATACGGAATGCAATATATTTTAATGTTTAAGAAAGCTTGATGATTTAAATATGTTCTTAAGTTAATCGAAAAATAAATTAAAAATTGATGTTCCAATACTTAAAGAAACATTACTTAAATGGGTGTAAGATAAAAAGAAAATTAAAAATTAATCTCTAAATTGTTGATAATTAAAGATAGCATTTATCTAAAAATTGTAGATAAGAAAACTAATGATAGTCATTGGTGGATTTCAATCTTCATTTGCTTGGATAGAGACAATAGTGTAATTTTTATATTTTGTATTTTTTATTCTAGCCGGGTCCGCATATATTTGGATTGTCCATTTTTTCGTTGATAAATTGAATATGGTAGTGTCGACAAAAAGTGAAAACCATATTTAGCAAAAAGTGATAGTATTCTATAACAAAATACTATTAAATTATTTGAATTTAAATTATTTTAAAATACTATATTTTATAAAAATAAAACTCTATACGATTAAAATTTCATATTTATCTTTATTCAAAAAGAAAAAAAAAATTGATTAAAAAAAAAGAAAAAAAATGAAAAGTTTCTATTATTATCTCTACTCCCTTTCTAGATGTGAATAATTGTCTCTTCTTTCTTCCATATTCTTCTTTATTTTTTGTATATTGTGTTGCAGCATATATGTAAATTATTACGTAACTTTAAAAAACTTTGCTCCTGGAAACTAATGCATATGTCGAGCACTTAGAATCATTTGTTAGCTGTAAACTTTGTTGGGTTTTTTTCGCCATTGATGCTTGGTTTTGTGAACTTTGATAAAAGTCACGCTTCTTTTTTATTATTATTATTACTTATATATTTTGTTATTAAGTTGTGAAGAAAAAAAAGAGAAGTGTGGATTGGAATATTATGTGTGATCCTATGGGAATGTCCAAATTGTAATAGGAAAGGAATACAATAAATAATTAAATAAAACACAATCGTAGATATACAACAGCAAAAACCTTAATCGTATTTTATTTTATTTTTAATAATAAACTATTTTATTTTTAGTATAAATAAAAAGTCACCCATAAATTTCTCATAAACTATTTTATTTTTAATAATAAACTATTTTATTTTTAATATAAATAAAAAGTCACCATGAATTTCTCATAAACCAAAAATTCTGTTATATAGGCACACTTTATATAGAATAGATAGATTTATATGAAATATCTTAAAAATTTGCAATTTTCCAACTTTCAAGACATAAAGGTGCCGTTTGGTAACACTTTTATTTTCTAATTTTTTAATCACAAAATAAAAATAAAAATTTTAAACTAAAATTTTGCTTTTGAAAAACAAAAATGTGTTCTGTAACTACTTTTATTTTTTAATTTTAAAAACAAAAAAATAAAAGTGTGTTCTGTAAAGTTCATTTTCATTTTCATTTTTTGATTTTATTTACGCCGGGTCTAGGTCCGGGGTCGGATTTGGGTTCAAGTCAGAGGCCGGGTTCAGCGCCAGGACCATGGGGAGATTTGGGTCCGGGTCATAATCGAAATCCAAGATATTGATTAAGAAAAAAAAATTATTTAAAAAAATATTAAAAATGATTTTTTTTTAAAAAAAAAAAATTGATTCTCAATTAAAAAATTGAAAAGTAAAAACAGTTTTATAGAACATGTTTTTGAAAAATATTTTTACTTTTTCAATTTTAAAAACAGAAAACTGATTAAAAAAGTGTTACCAAACGACACCAAAATTAATACAAAGGAAAAGTTGTGGAGAGAATAAAACTACTTTCACACCATCACCATCAATCTTTTGAGAAAATTAGTCTCATACTTAATTTTCAATTCTACTTTTGCTTATATTATTTGGTGTAGAGGTGACTTTAGAGTACTTTATATTTCTTCAGTAATTACTCAACACAACATTCATGTGTGACTTCACATTTAGTTAGCGCATAGTTTAGCGCACAATTTTATATTATTTATTAAATTAAAATGTATGAAATCTGATATTAAAATGCAGCAGTAATAATTTGCTACCTCTTGTGTTCTTATGCCCCTAGAATTTCTCTAAAGTAAGGTGGCGTTTGGTTGGAGGTATTGAAATGGAATGGAATAGAAAGAAAAACAATTTCATTTCATTCCTTCTCTACAAAAGTTTGTTACATTTAGTGATAATTTTTTAGGCACCACATAATTTTTTTAATCAGTCACAATAAAATATTACTTGTGACTAAAACATAGTTGTTAGATACAAATTGTCAATAATTTAGTTTTAGTCACAATAAGTATTGTGACTACGAACTTTTAGTCACAACATAGGAATGACGATTTATAATTAGTCATAACTTTTTCACTTTTAGTCACAAGTTTTATTGTGACTAAAAGTAAGATTTTTTATAGTGCTTTGTTTAGTTGCATTTTAAAGTATTAGAATTTTAATCAGTAGAATGGTATTTTCACCATTGGTTTGAAGTGGAATTTCCAAAAAAAAAAAATTAATTTTATAATCAATTTGTTTTTATATATATATAATTTAAATTTGATTCCAATTTCATATTTATTCTTATTTCTATTTCTACAGTTTTATTCTTTCCAACCAAATTGTTATTGATTTGACTTGACTTTGTAAATTGATTAAATCATCTACTATATATATATAAATGATATGGTATATATTATTGCGTAGGTAGGATTTAATAATATAATGGAGGGTGTTGATGATGTGATTCTGAAGATGATGATTATAATCACAATTATGTTAACTATATTCCATAATACCACTACTACTACTGCCTCTTATTATTCATCAATTTATTCTAATTCTTCTTCTTGTGGAAATATCCATAATATAACCAAACCTTTCTACCTCATCACAAATACAGACGAGTGCATCTATTCGACTCCGATTTGTGTGGTTCCGATTTGTGTGGTTTGCATGAACAACACTACCCTCGTCCTCACATCAGAATCAGATGAGTATCCTTACAATTTCACAGTTGTGGGAATCAATTACAACGACTACACAATTAGAGTTGAGTACCCAAATCTCCACAACAACAACCATGATTGCTCCTCCATCCCTAACCAATACGACATGAATCTGCTCAGCACAGATTCTGAATTGGAAATAGTAACCAGGATTGGAGAGGATGGGTTGTTTCGGTGGAGAAAATTCAAAACTTACCCGATTTCGGAGTACATAATATTCTTAATCTGTGAAAACAAGGTGTACAACAATCCTCTTTACATAGACCCATCTCCTTGCATAAATATCTCTACTTTTGGGTTCGGGTCTGGATCTGGGTTCGTGTACGTGGTGTACGCTTCTGGGTTCAAGTATTCTGATTTGGGTAACTCTTGCCGACTACTCCAGTCGGCCCTCGTATCTGTGAGGACAGATGAGGAGAAGAAGAGGCTTAATACATCCTACAAACACAAGATTAACTGTATTGTCCCTCTTCTATAGATGCAATCATAATTAACTATACTGTACCGTTTCTGCATTGATAGAAATATATCTTTATGTAGCATAGTCGAGCACCACTTACTTTTCATCTTGGTATAAAATTATTCGTTTTGGACAAAAGTCTCAATATTTTATTCTTGGAATTCACCCCGAAAGACCTCATACCAATTGAAGACTTTGTCGGTCATGTATTTAAACTCTAACTCCTCTCAAGCAACAATCTACCGAGAGCCTCCCCTCAAATAATCTTTTATCCATCGAGTCTATCAATCTCGAGAGCCTTCTTTTTCTCTATCTAGGTCATCTCTCTTCTTTCACCCAGAGCAAACCAACAGTCTGATAGAACTCAACCGTGATCTTTCTTTCGGTGGCTTCACCCATTTTGTTTGGGGTTATCTGGAATCTTAACTCTGATACCACTTGTAGAATTGTCGGACTCCACTTATTCTTCATTTTGGTATGATATTGGGTCAAGCCCTTTCGATTTTGCTCTTGGGTTTCATCCCAAAAAGGTCTCATACCAATTGAAGAATTTTTCCTTGTATTTTAAACTCTAAGTACACTTGTTACTTTAATTTATGTAGGACTTTAGTTGCCCACTCAATATTTTTCAATATATATATTTATAAATTCTATGTAAATTTACATATAAAACATTATTAATTAAATTTAATGCAATATGGTACCAATATACACTTATGATCCTTTTTTATTGCTATTTTGGTTATTCTTCAGAGATGATACTTGCAACCAGAACAATAATTGGAATTTCATTTGTTGTTGGTCTTGTCATCTATAAATGGCGTAGGAGACATTTATCAATATATCATTCAATTGAGGAATTTTTATAAAGCCAAAACAATCTCGTGCCAATAAAATATGCATATTTAGATATTAAAAAGATATCAAAAGGATTTAATACAAAATTAGGGGAAGGAGGGTTTGGAACTGTATATAATGGAAAACTTCGTAGTGGTCACTTTGTAGCAATTAAGATGTTAGATAAATCTAACACTAATTGGCAAGACTTGATTAACGAAGTTATTACAATTGGAAAGATTCATCATGTTCATGTGGTACGGCTAGTGGGTTTTTGTCTGGAAGGTTCAAAACGTACCCTTATCTATGAATATATGTTTAAGGGATATCTTTGAATAATAATCTTCTCCGGAGACCAAAAAATAAATGATTCCTTAAGCGATTTGGAAATATTTAATATCTCACTTGGGATTGCTCGTGGTATTGCATATCTTCACGAAGGATGTGATAGGAAAATTTTCCATTTCGATATTAAACCTCACAACATTTTTTTGGATGAAAATTTGATTCCAAGGTCTCTGACTTCGGTCTAGCTAGATTATGCCCATTGGAGAGAAACACAGTATCCTTAACCGCAGTGAGAGAAACCACTGGATACATTGCCCCAGAATTATTTTACAAAAACATTTGAAGAGTCTCGTACAAAGCAGATGTCTATATTAATGTTGTTGATGGAAATGGCTAGCAGGAGGAGAAATTTGAACGCCGAAGCTGAGCATTCAAGCCAAATTTATTTTCCTTTATGGGTGTATGATCAAGTCAACAAAGAGAAGGAAATTGTACAAGAAGACATTACAAGTGAGGAAGAAGAGGATAAACTAATAAAAAAAAATGATTATAATTGCATTATGGTGTATACAATTGAACCCTAGCGATCGCCCTTCAATGCAAAATGTCATAAAAATGGTAGAAGATGATGTTGAATGTCTAGAATTAATGCCTCCAAAGCCTTGTTTGTATCCACAAGAGTCATACAATAATGAAGAAGCTGCTATGGAGGAGGCATCATCATCTTTTTCTGAAAATTCTCTTTAACATCCAATAATGGAAATTCAATTGGTGAGTTCAATTCTACTTTCTCCACCATTTATATACTCTCACTTTT
Organism: Cannabis sativa; assembly: GCF_029168945.1. Taxonomy (NCBI): domain Eukaryota; kingdom Viridiplantae; phylum Streptophyta; class Magnoliopsida; order Rosales; family Cannabaceae; genus Cannabis; species Cannabis sativa. The sequence goes on along the minus strand of NC_083606.1, from coordinate 74,772,273 downwards.
TGATTTTTTTTACATGTCTATTTATAATTTAGCTTAAATAATAATTATATTTTAAGAAAAATAATAGTAATATCTTTTTTTTTTTTGTTAGAGAATGTAGGGCTCGCATGGTGTGACTCAAGAGAAAGATATTCTATCTTTGTTGTTGTTAATTCAAATAACATATTAAGGCAGTGCCATGTGGATTATTATATAGTTACAATCATTCGAAACAAAATCAATTACAAAAATTTGTATGAGTGATTCTTCTACAGTTCTACTCCTTATTGGTACTGTATTGTTTCTGCTTTTTTTGGTTTGTTTAGAAGTCTAAATTAATAAAGACTGTAATAACATTTTTATGACTTATTTCTTCTTCAAATAAAAAAACTTTTCTTTTTTTGAGAAAATTTAGTAATTTGTAAAAATAAATCACCTGATAATTTTTTTTTCAAAAATAAGAAAAAAATAACACTATTTATTTATCAAATAATCCCTTTATAAAAGATAACAGGCCCAATCACATTGCCCAAGCTCAAGCCCAACTTCATCTATCCATTCTTCAATCAACTTGATATTCAACTATTTGCATGAGAAGTCCAAGACTTAATCAATAGAAGAGGCCCATCTCTTGGCTTGGCATTGTATCATGCCACGTGGCTCATGTTTCATTCATTGCGCTACATAAAATCTTACTTTTAGTCACAATAAAATTTGTAACCAAAGATAAAAAAATTGTGGCTAATTCTAAATTATTATTATTGTATTGTGACTAAAAACTCCGTGACTAAAAATATTAGTCACAAAAATTACGATTTGTTGTGACTAAAAGTATTTTTAGTCACAATATTTATTGTGACTTACACTAAAATAGTAACAACTTGTAACTAAATATTATATTTTAGTTACAAGTAAATTTTTACTTTGACTAAAAGTCATATTTAATCACAGAAAATTTATGTTGTAACTAAAATATTATCAATAAAAGTATCAGCTTTTTTTTAGTGATGGTCCGACCACTTTGCTCCTCAATTTAAGAGTCACTTCCCACTAAATTGTACACATTTTGGATTTGAGAATTGCTGAAACAAACTCTGTGCTTAACATTTTTTTTCAGTATTATATTGTTATTGATGTAATTAAGTATCGAGTCTTATATTATAAAATTTTTAATTGGAATATTTAGTAAAGATGATAAAATTAATTATATGTAGTATTTTTGAAATTAGATTGAGATCATATTTTAGTGTAAACAAATTTTCAAAATCAAATTGTATTATATCGGTTAAATAAATATAGAGTTTCTTTATTTGAACTAGGCTAATTAGTAATTTTTTTCTCCTGAACTTTGACATGTAGTAAATCGTGCCCTTTGAATTTTTTTGGCCGTTAAAAAATTCTCCCCGAACTATTGAGATTGTTAAATTTAAGGATTTTTGTGTAATTTCATTCAATTTTACTGTTTCAGTGATTATTTATGTACTAAACTATGCTCCCCAAACTTTGATATCTACCAAATTATACCCCTCAAACTTTGATATGTACTAAATCATGGTCCTTGAATTTTCATCCATGTTAGATTTTTTTTTACTAAAATTAGACAAAAGTCTTTAAATTTAACAATCTTAATAGTTTGGGGGAATTTTTAACGGCCAAAAAAGTTCAGCACGATTTAGTACATGTCAAAGTTCAGGGAAAAAATTTACTAATTAGCCTTTGAATTATCATGATTGACTTTTTATATTTAAGGAGATTTTCTATAGTCAAGAAACTATGTACAACTTTACCTTTAAGTGTATATGTTGCTTCTTCGTTTATATAAGGAAAATTGCCAAAAATCTATCCAGGTACAATAATTCTATCAATATAGTCATAAATATTTTATGTGCAATTTTTACTAGTAATATTAAAAGGTTGAAGCAGGGCTAGCCCTTACAAAAATAATAAGCTCAAGAGTACCATTTTAATAAAATTAGAAAAATGAGCCCTTTTTATATATAGATATTAATAAATTATTTTATTGCATAATAAATAAATTATGTGTACTTGATTTATTTATTTTATATATAGGACAATCTAGAAACAAAGGAAAACTATTATTTATTTTATTTATAGAACAATTTAGAAAAATGTAGACGAATGAAATTTTAAATTAATATATGAATGATATGATTTAGCATATACTGGCCAGCCAACTTAACTACTACTACAACATTATTGATTATAGGATCATCCCAAATATGGAAATATATATAGATTTCATAGATAATATTAAAAAAGTAAGCACTAATTTCTAAGCTACATTGAATTATTAATATGATTCAATGTAACAATTTAAGAAAGATAAGAATAATTGATTTATAAATTACATGTCAATCCATACCTAGAAACTTCTAGTTTCCTCAAGATATGTATAAAAAATTAGATGGTTCTTTTCACAGGCATGTTTTCATGGATACCTCTTATTTATTTACCTGTTTTTTAATATTGAAGAAACCCTTATTTTTTTGAACTAACACATTGTTATTTTAAATGTTCCACCCTACAAATAAGTAGAGAAAAATCAATCTAATTCTATTTGCAATAATTTTTGAAATAAATCTTAACCACATTGTAAAGAAAAATAAATCTAAACTGAGACACTTTTTTAAATTAAGCACCTTAAGAATAAGAATTACACTCGTTGCATTGAATCACTATTGATCCAGCCTGAAAATAATCCACAACTGCATCATAAAATCTCATGCCAACTGAGTCTTAATAATGTTTCAAGAAAAGAACAGACATAACATCTGAGCTCACGGCTTTTAAAGAAGAGCGTTTGTCAAATTTACATAACACAATTTTGTTATCTATTTTTAAAATTTAAAAATTAAAGTGATTATAGAACATATTTTTTATTTTTCAAAGATAAAATTTTTAAAAATAAAAATTCTACTGTCATTTTTCTGATAAAAAAATTAAAAAACAAAAATGTTACCCAATACCATCTTAATTAATTAAATTTAAAACTCATTATGTATATAAATTACCATTAATGATTATTTTCTAAAAGAAATATTTAATTATTACTTTTTAAAAGAAACTTTGAATTATTGAGTGCGGATTAATTATATACATTTTAAAATCAATATTTGATAAGTCAATTTGTCATGCTTTCCATGTGATATTTTTAATATTATTTTATGTAAAGAAAAGTATATGTCACCATATTATTAAGACCTAAAAAATTTAGAGTTTGTTTGTCTGTGTTTTCAGTTTTTAAAATTGTGTTTTTAAAAGTGAGAATAGAAAACAGTTTTTTGTCATTTTAAAAATTTAATAGTATTTGGCACAAATTTTTAAAAACTGTTTTTAGATTTTTTTCTTACGAAAAAAATCAATATTTTAGCACCATACCATGACATTAACCCATCTGGGTCTAGTTTCTGGTTTAGGATCCGAGTATGTGAGCAAAATATAAAATATAATATGTTAGACAAAAAAAATTATTTTTGAAAATTGAAAACAACTTTTTTATGTTTTCTGTTTTCTTGTTTTGTAAAAGTCAATTTTTAAAAAACAGTTTTTAATAATTTTTGCCAAACGACTCCTAATAGTTTTTAAAAACTGTTTTCAGTTTTAAAAAACAGAAAACAGTTTTTAAACTGTAAAGCCAAACAGCCTCTTAGAGTCGTGTATTGTTTTTAAAAGAAATTACCGACAGTTAAACTATGGGTTATACTGAGCCACTTGCTGACGGTTTAATACCGTCACAAAAAAAAAAAAAAAAATCCAAATCGATGTCCAGCTTCGTCATCAACCATTGGGAATAAATTTTTTAAAAGTTCCTCGTTTCAATTTTTTTGTTGTTTTAAATGTCAAGAATATTAAATACTCACTTTTGTTAACGATGGTTCTTGAAAAAACGACTTGAGGTTCGATAAACATAGTATTTTTTTGGGATAAGTTGAGAAATATCTCTTTTTGTATTCATTAATCAAAAATAGCCTCATATTATATTTTATTAAAATATACCCATTTTTATGAGTGAGTACTTACCCAATATACCCTCACTCTTTACTTAAGTTTAGTATATAATTTACATTAACTTAAGGAATCTAATAGGGATACATCTATAAAAATAAGTATATCTTAAAAAATATAAAAATAAAAATAAAAATAAAAATAAAAACAAGTAAACTAAAATAGATATAATGTAATTTCCTCGTGTTTTTCAGTACAAAGTTAATTATGGATCCAACCTACATTATAAAATAGTTACAATACATGTACAAGCCACGTAAACTCGGGAAAATTAATATCAATCCATTATTCGAGCTCAATACCATTTTTGTATGTTTTGACATTAGAGATTCAAACTTGAGACTTTCTTCGTGTGAGAAGACATGCGAAACTATACGTATGACTTTATTATTAAACTTTTATTAAATTGCATTGTTATTATATATTTTATAGTGCCCAACACTATACCGATATAGCACATTATAAATAATTAACAATTTCTTATATTATTTATTTTTTTGATGAATAAGGATCATTGTATTGCTCAATTACCAATTAGAGTCTCCAATTACAACTCATACAATTAACTTTCTCCATATCTCTCATGCTATTGCTATTTGGTACATCTTTCCATAAACCACTCCCTATCTATAGATTTAGCTTGTTTTGGCATGACAAGGTTAATTCTATATTGTAAATCTTTCTTAATTTCAAAGAACTAGCTCATCATGAAAATTAAAACAATAGATCATAAAAACATACCCTTTCATCATTAAAAAAAAACCAGCAGAAGGCATGGAAATACAAATTCAAATCAAACACGTCGGAATAGTATAAATTACAAAGCAGGACTATATATATATATAAATATATATATAAGTACGTATTAGTAGTGTACGTACTTGATGCATGCATGCAGCCCAGCCTTAATCATACATAGTTTTATTTTTTATTTTTCACACACAACATAACATAATACATAAGATCCATCCAGCATGCATGGAGTACGTAACCATGCATGCATGCAGTAGTACGTAAGTACGTACTATTCAACAATTGACGAGAGAGGAAGATGATCATCAGTTTGTGTAGCTTCATTATCGTTATTTTTGTTTCTATTAGGAAATAGCTCATTTAATACTTCATTTCTTGGTAGGCAATATCCAGAGCCCATAGCGTTGCATTGATAGGGGTAGCAACACTCATTGAAGGCGTTGCATTTAGCACCGCCGGGCCTACACCCGGGAATAGGCACACATCTTCGACTCGAACCTATTGCTGGACCTTCACATCTCAATCCTCCACAGCAAATCTTTCCTTCTAAAACATGACAGTACTCCCCGGCTATGTAACAACGATCACCATAGCTCTCCTGCACCACCATCATCATTACTATCGCAAACAACAACATTCCATAGCTAAACTTCTTCATCATCATCCTGATTTTATTAATTTCTGAGATTTAAATATATATATTGTTATATTTGATTGTGAATGTCTTCGTTTTCTTTTCTTTTCTATTTATAGCATAATTTAGTAAATAATTGAAATAAAATAATATGAATGATATGATGTAACATGTACCGGCCAGCCAACTACTACAACAACATTAATTATTGGTTATTGGATCACTACAAATATGTATAGATTTCATAGATAATATTTAAAAAAAAAAAAAAAAAGAGGAGCAGCATTAGTTTCATAGATAATAGATTTCATAGCATGTAAAAATAACTATATTAATATTAAAACGTACTGATCAGAAGTTATAAAATCAATGTAACAATTTTACAAAGATAAGAATAACTTTGTGCTTGCAAAAGTTTGATATTGTGCTGGTAAAATGAATTTTACTTCTGATCTGTTGGCAAAAGGAATTGATAAATCAACGTTGGTATTAGAATTTTTGCCAGCACAAAACGAAAAAAGTACTGGCAAAAATGAGTTTTCACAGCGCGTAAAAGTTAGATTTTAGCCACTACAAATGTGCACTGGTAAAACTTTGACCTTTTTGCCAATGTAATTTGCGAAATGCGAGCGCAGTAGCGAACTGTGCTGGTAAAAGTGACATTTCTTGTAGTATGATTTATAAATTGCATGTCGATTAGCAACTTTAAGTTTCCTCAAGCTATGTACAATAAATTAATTAGTCTTCGTACATGCATGTTTTCATTGATATATCTTATTTTATTCACCTATTTAAAAAAAAAAAATAGTGGTAGTCATCATATCATTTATATTGTTTAATATCCATGAGGTATTTTGATATACTACAAAAAATACTATTCTCGTCAATTTTTAAATTGGTTTATTTTTTTCAAAAATCGTTACTAATAAAATTAAGTGAGAGTTTAAAAACCAACGCCTATACTTAAGAATGTACCCATCTGTTTTAAAGGGTCGTTAAGCAATAGCGTAGCTTTTCAATTGATAGTGAATTAAATATAAAATTGGGTTGCATTATAGTCGTCGATTATTAACCGTAGGCTAAAGTATAGTTGACGGCTCCAAAGCGTTGGCTATACTTTAGCCTACAGCTAAACACCAACAGCTATTCTCCCAATATATAAAACCCTTTTATTCAATTCATTTAAATCTCTCTTTCTCTCACACACACATACACACTCACTCACTCTCAACCGCGACAATCCACCTCCGCCACCGCCACCACCGCCACCTCCTCTCTCTCCATCCTCGCTCTCTCGTCAAATCTATTGGAGTCAATCACAACTGATATGAATTCTATGCATCATCCTGCAGTAGGTTCTGAATCTGTAACACCAAAATGATCAGTACTCTAATTCCAAACCAATTCCTCAAAACCAAAAGGTTCTTCATCATCTAACTGAAAAGTCAACTCCTTCTCTTCTAATCCATAGTAACTGCGTACTTATGGTTCTTATGCAAGAAATCCATTCTTGAAATAATACCAAAGTTTGTTAAGCTATCTTAACCAGATCAACACTTCCATTCCTATTCTAACCCTTAACAAGATAGACCTAATTAATCCACTTGTTGGAGATAACTGATTCAGCGCTAGGTAATAGAGTCCCAAAAACCCTAAATTATAATTATCACAAAGCCTACCCAGTTTATTACTCACTTTGGCTACCACATGCAAATGTTTAGTGTCAACTAATACTTGAACAAGAGAAATTATACTAAGAAGTTGACCTGTCACCCGAGTCAAACTAACTGCTGCATTAGCCTGAGTAACGACAACCTCACAGACTAAAGTGAGTATACCTTCTTTCTTCTATTCTTCATTTTTTCAGCCAAGACCAAGTCTTCTTTAAATTACTAATAAGTCCACACTTAAAACATGATCCTTCTATATCTGATCGTGGACAATTCCTCTTGTAATCTCTCATTACGCCACATCGAAAATATACTTTTCTTTTACACTCATCTTGATGAAGTTTCTTACAGCTGGGACATTTTGAGAAAATATAAGGGCCTTCAAAAACTCCCCACTGATCTCCTTGAACTTGTTTTTCTCGAGAGTTCTTGTATGGTGACTCTATTTGATTATCAACAACAAATCGTACTGCTAGAAACACCATGGCAGGAACAATGGGCAATAGGGGAAGAGATTCAACATAAAATCCATGCTGCCATAATCTCTGAATTTTCTCACCTTGACTTTGAATTTTAGCTTGTATTTTCTACAGAATTTTTCTCTTGATCTTGCAAATTATGTGGCGGAATAACATAACTTCCTCCTGGAGCCCTCCAATAGCATCTACTTCAGTTGCGGAGGTGAGGGGAATTCTAATCTCTCCAACTGCTACTAGGCTCGACCTTCTTGACATCCTATATATTAGGCCAAATGTCCGTACTATAGGACAGACATGCCAATTCATAAGTCAGCCTGGTCAAGCAGCGGTCTAAGTTGTAATCTTACTACTGCATACATACAATTTTAGGCAATACACTATTCATCTAACATATTACTAACATGCTTCCTATCAAATTTAATTTTCTAATTAAATAAATTATTAAATAAGTAAAGTTTTACTAAACCGTGAGTCAAAGTAGGCCGTCTCTTAAAAAAAGGGACCAAGACCAGTTTGATAAAATTAAAAAAAAAAAAAAGAAAAATAGCCCCTATATATATATATACATTTTTTCTTTAGTTTGTTAAACAAATTAGGTGGGATTGAACTTTCTAAATAATATTGTAAAGGATTTCGGGTGGATTGATTGGGGTGTGAGTCTGTTTAGTTATATTATTAACTTTTTTAGTATATATTTTAAGGGGTTTATACATATTGGACCCTGAGTTTAGATGAGCCATAAATACAGGTCTAATTCGTCTTAACCCAGGACTGAAAGGAAAATCATAAAACACAAATACAAATACAAACATGTAATAAGCACATTATAGTAAATATAAGAAACAAAAGTGAAGTATTATTTAATTTGTTTAATTTTACGACCATTTAGAAACATGTAAACGAAAGAAAAGAACTAAGGGTGTGTTTGGAAAGTCACATTGTAATTGGATTTGTGTGTAATTGGAGGTAATTACACAATTTGACATGTTTTTCTGACCATGTAATTACACTTTAACTGTGTAATTGGAAGTAATTGAGGGGTTCCAATTACACTCTCCAATTCTCATGGCCCCCATGAGAATTGAATGTAATTACACTGTATAATTACTAAAAACTTTCCATATTAAACATTAGCTACTAAAAAATATTATTTTCCCATGTAATTACTAACTATTTTGCCAAACAAGATATTAGGAATTCATATGTAATTACCACTTCATATCCAAACACACTTTGCATTTTAAAATATAGTGTAATTAGTATAATGTATAATTACTACTCTAGTAATTACCCTAACTAGTAATTACACAGTTACTTCCAAACGCACTTAAATTAATATGAATGATGATTTAACATATACCGGCCAGCCAACTACTACTAGAACATTATTGATTATAGGATCATCCCAAATATGGAAATATATATAGATTTCAGAGAGATAATATTAAAAAAGTAAGCACTAATTTCTAAGCTACCATGTCAAAATAATATTATTAATATAATTCAATGTAATAATTTAAGAAAGATAAGAATAATTGATTTATATATTACATGTCCATCCATACCTAGCAACTTCTAATTTCCTCAAGCTATGTATAATAAAGTAGATAGTCCTTTTCACATGCATGTTTTCATTGATACCTCTTATTTATTTACCTGTCTTTTTTAATACCCTCTTTTAGTTTCTTAAGCTTAAACGAATAGATGATTTTTCAGACTAACACATTGTTATCTTAAATGTTTTGTCCAGACTGCCTTAGTAAGACAAATTAATTAGTTGGAGAAAAATCGGTCTAATTCTATTTGCAATAATTTTTGAAATAAATCTTGACTACATTGTAAAGAAAAAGAAATCTGAATTGGGACAATTTTTTCAAATTAGGCACCTTAACAATAAGAATTACATTCGTTGCATTGATTCCCTTATTTATCGATCTAGCCTAAAAATAATCCACAACTGCATCCTAAAATCCCATGCCAACTAAATCCTAATAATGTTTAAAGAAAAGAACAGACATAATATTTGGGCCCAAGACTTTTATACTATCCATAAAGAAGAGTGTTTGTCGAATTTCATCATGCTCCAAAATTTTTATCATATCGTTTATATTGTTTATTATTTGAAGCATTTTTGATAGTTTCTTGACAACTTGTGGAGACTTATCTTATGCGGATGAGCGTACATTATGAGGAACTCAGAATTAATAAGTTAAAAAAATAATTTGTTAAATTTTTATTCTAAGATCTTAGATTTTATAAGCTCATAGTTCCCGTAGTATCTAAGATAATATCTGACCAGTGCTCGGGTTGACATGAACACTAGTCACCTGCGTGCAAGTTGACATTAAAATAACCACAAGATTTTACAAATTGACGTAATAAATTACAAAGCTACATAAACATAAAATCAGCTACTCACCTATATATATAGATATATTTTCTAAATCACTTTTTCTTTTCTTTCAATTCATTAATTATGGATAGGAAGATGTTTCTTCTCCATAAGTGGGAGATGTGTATACTATAAAATGACTGTCACTTTTGCGTATATTTTTATGAGTGACATTTAGGTGGCATTTGGTAATATTTTTTAAATTAATAAATTATTATTTAATTAGATTAACAAAAATATTTTTCAATTATATGTTCTATTTTCACTTTTAAATTTTTAATTAAAAATTAAAATTTTAAAAAATTTTGAAAAAAAAGTCACTTTCAAAATTATTTTGAACAATCTGTTCCTTTCTTATTAAATATTTTAGACTTAGAGACTCAGACCAGATCTAGACCCCGAACCCAGACTCGATCGGTCCCGAACAACGGACCTTAGCCCTAACCCAAACCCAACTTAAATAAAATCAAAAAATAAAAAATAAAAAGAAACTTTACATGCATAACCCACATTTTTTTTTTTGCATGAATCCGAAAGTATATATTGACTAAACAACTTGAATTTACATAACATATTTTTTTTATTTATTTTTAAAATTTAAAGATAAAAGTGGTTATAGAATATATTTTAGTTTTTCAAAATTAAATTTTTAAAAATAAAAATTTTACTGTCACTTTTCTATCAAAAAAATTAAAAAGTAAAATTGTAACCTAATACCATCTTAATTAATTAAACTTAAAACTCATTATGTATATAAATTATGATTAATGATTTTTTTTTTTAAAGAAATATTTAATTATTACTTTTTAAAGGAAAATTTTAATTATTGAGTGCGGATTATATACATTTGGAAACTAACATTTTGGTGTTATATACATTTTAAAATCAATTTTTGATAGAAAAAGTAAATGTTCTTTTAAGTTTTGTGCCTTTCTTAGGTCTGTAGCCGTTATGGGTTTTTAACCACTTTTCTTTTCTCATCTACCTTGCTTTATCCTTTTCTCCCTGATCTAGAGCAGTTTTTGCTTAAGTAACTTCCTTCTTCATCTCACGATACACTATTCCCAGTTCCCCTATTCCCTGCTATACTCCTGTTTTCAGCCGCCTATTTAATTCGATCATGGACCCTCTTCTGCAATCAATCCAAAATGATCTTTCTCTTACTGATGAGGAAAGATCAACCCTTGTCCTCACTGACGATGACTCCTCTGCCACGGCTGCAACTGCTACAAACCAAAGCCATGTATTACTTGCCCGAGTTGTTACTGAATCTTTCATCCATAAGCCTACTTTCATCAGCCAAATGTCAAGTCACTGGAAAGGTCGTTATCTGACTATTGTCTCTGAATTTCGTGATGATATGTTCAAAATTATCTTTGGATGTGCAGGTGATAAACTAAGAGTTCTAAATAAGGAACCATGGCACTTTCAAAACCATCTCATTGTAATGTACACGCCAGATGTTCTGCAAAATGTCTCAATCACAAATTTGGCTTTCACACCATTTTGGGTACAAATTTATCGTCTTCCTTTCCTTAGCAAATCAAAATCACTTGCTAAGGCACTTGGTAATATTGTTGGTGAATTTGTTGATGTCCATGAAGACTCCCTTGATGAAGGGTGGGGTCCCTTCTTGCGAATACGTGTGAAACTCCCTATTTCAAAGCCTTTGCTTAGAGGCCGAATGATTAGTTTACCAAGAGTCAGGGATGATTTCTGGGTTGATTTCCATTATGAGAGGCTGCCCGAATTTTGCTTTGAATGTGGTCGTCTTGGTCATCCATTTGAGAAATGTGTGGCTTTTATGGAGAGAATGGATAATGGAAACAATGATGATTTTGAATATGGCCCTTGGATGAAAGGTGCTAAGTTACCCAATAATGGATATGACAGATATAGACAAGACTTTATCACACAGAGAAACCTCAAACCAGACCCTTTCTTCCCCACTGTTGTCGCCTTCCTCTACTAATATTTTGCACCAGCCGAATGCCACTTCTCCTAATCCTTCTTTTGTTGCTTCTACTGCTGTCCACCATCGCCCAACTCCAGACCATCATACCAACCATCAATTAACTACCCCTCTTATCTCCTCTCATCAGGGCCTATCCCCTTCTTCCACCAACACTACACATAATGCCATCCATCCTGCTACACTTGCCGCTGATCTGAAAAGCCATACCAGTTCTACCACAATACATTTAGACAACGTTTTCACTCCTGATATTGGAACTCAACACCTTTCTTTTATACCTGTAGCCACTTATCCTCCAACAACTTACTTCCCTCATACAAACACCCCTCTCAATTCTCTCCCAATGCCGAATCACAACTCCCATTTTTCCACTACCCCTCCTACCATCCGATCCTTTTCCACATACCAAAATTCTGGTGTTGACAAAGAAAACTATAATCCAAACAAGCAATCAAAGCGTCAGCAGGACCAACTTTCAATGCGACAACTGTTAAAACGGTGCCGTAGCCAACACGACTCCATGGCTGCTCCTTCTTCGTCCCAAGGAGATAGCTCAAACCATTTTGTTTCCTCTCTAATAATGGATTCTAATGGTTTCATTGACGAATCAGCGGAGGTTGAGATGCAACCCCGCTCTTCACCGTGAAAATCGTGAGTTGGAACGCTAGGGGGCTGGGGAATCCCAAAGCGTTCAGACATTTGCGACTGCTTGTTAAACAGCAGTCACCCCAAGTACTTTTTCTTATGGAAACTCGTCTTAGTAACAACTCTATCTCACAGTTCCGTCAATCATTAAACTTCAGTTGCGGTCTGGAATCACCACGCGTTGGCCTTAGTGGTGGACTTATGCTACTATGGAAAGACAATGTTAATGTTTCCCTTAACACATTTGGTCCTACTTACTTTGATTGTGTCATGTCCTTTGAAGATGGTCCCTCCTTTCACTTTTCTGCTTTTTATGGAGCCCCTGAAACATCAAACAGAGCACTATCATGGACACTTTTGAAGAGATTACACGATATTGCACCAACTTCACCTTGGATTATCATTGGAGACTTCAATGAAATTTTGTCCCAAAGAGATAAATCAGGTGGAGCTCTGCGTAATGACTCACAAATTCAAGGGTTTCGTCAGGCTCTTGATCTCTGTCAATTGAAGGAGCTACCATATGAAGGAAACCATTACACATGGATTTAAAATAGAACAGCCACCATCACTATCAAAGAAAGGTTAGATTGGTGTTTCACAAATACCTTTTGGGATCAACATTTCGAATCACCTCCAGTAGTACATCTCGACTTTTTCACATCAGATCACAGAGCTATTTCTGCAACAATAAAAGCCATGGCCCATGATCATCACCTCCCCAAACCGCACACTCGATTCCGCTTTGAAAAATTGTGGCTTGCTGACCCTGAAAGCAAAGAAATTATCAATCACTGCTGGTGTAATGATTTTGCTACTTATCCCATCTCTAATGTCATTCAGCAATTGGATAATTGTGTTGTTCACCTTCAGCGATGGCACATCCGAAAGTATGGCAATATGAAACGAAAAATTACTGATGCTCAAGCTTCGGTGGCAGCACTGAATAATCTCAATACACAATCTGAAGCTACAGCCGCCTCTCTCAAAGCACATGAATCAGTCCTTGATGATCTTCTTGAACAAGAAGAAATGTACTGGTAGCAAAGATCCCGCATAGATTGGCTTCAGTTGGGAGACCGAAACACCAAGTTCTTCCACTCCAAAGCATCTGCACGAAAGTCCAATAATAACATTCGCTCTATCACTACTGAAGCAGGAATTAAAGTCACTTCAAAGCCCGAAATGTCAGAGGCTATTCAAGATTACTTTGCTGCAATATTTCAATCCCAGCTTGTTGATTTACCTGCGCTTGATGCCGTTCTTACTGCAATTCCATGTACGATCACTGAAGACATGAACTCTGAACTCGCCAAACCTTTCACTCGATCTGAAGTAGAGGAAGCTTTATTTTCAATGGGCTCTGATAAAAGCCCCGGGATTGACGGTATGTCAGCAATGTTTTACCAAAATAATTGGAACATTATGGGCGATTCCGTTGTGGCTGCTGTTCTAAACATTCTTAACCATGGTGCTAACCCAACACCCCTTAACTCCACCATCATTACTTTGATTCCGAAGAAAAAAAAACCAGTCTATGTGAAGGACTACAGACCAATTAGTCTCTGTGTAAGGACCGCTTAGTTTAATTTGGAAATTAGCAGTTAATCACGTTTAATTATGAAATTATTTATAGCTATTTAAATAATTTATTATCCTGTTATTATTGAATTCAGAGATGCATTTTTATGTCATGTAGTAGTTTTCATAATTTTTGCATTTCCGGTGCCAGGTATTTTGGAACTCGGTGTTTGGCTCAGTAGAAATCACAACTTAGTATGTTAGTAGTTTGGGACGGTTTATTAGACATTGGGAATGTCGGGAATGGCCGGGAATTTAGAATTTCCTAAAAATACCCCTTTAGTGTTATTTATGTGGTTTTAGTGTGGAGGGGCAAAATGGTCTTTTTGCCCCAATGATATTTTGTCTTTTTGTGACTTATTAATTGAAAAATAAGTGTTTATTTTCTTTAAGTGTTGGCTGAAATAAGAGTAGGACTTTGCATGATTTTTCATTTTATTCAAAAATTCAAAAGTTAGAAAAAATAGAATTTTCCAAAGCTTTCTCTCTCTCTCTCTCTCTCTCTCTCTCTCTCTCTCTCTCTCTCTCTCTCTCTCTCTCTCTCTCTCTCTCTCTCTCTCTCTCTCTCTTTTCAGCCAAGCTTGGGAGCTGCTAGGGCTGGGTTTTCTTGGTTGATTCAAGTGGTTTTTAGCAAGATAAAAGTAATCCTAGTTGAGGTAAACCTTGCTCTAGCTCCTTTTCTTGTTTCTTGGAAATTTTGGGTGAATTTTAGTGTGATGCATGCATGATTATTTGAGGTTGTTGCTGCTGTGATGTTGTTGTTAATTTCTGTGATTTAAGCATGTTTAATTGAAGTTAAATGAGCTGTTTGTGAAGCATGATGGTTGGGTTGAGTAAAGCTAAAGTTTTTCTATGCAAAAGTTTGGTTTTCAAAGAGAAATGTCTATGTTCTGTTGCTGTGATGTTGTGGATGTTTGTAATTGTTTCCAGAGGCTATATTATGCTTGTTTAAGGGGATTTGAGATGGTTTGATTGCATGTTAGCTAGGTTTACTCAAGTTTGAGTTTAGAACTCAAATCTTGAGCTTTAATGGTGATTTTTGATTCTGTGCAATCTGGGTGGTTTTGAAGCTTTAGAAATGTTCTAAGGGGTATATAGAACAGGTCTGGAAGGTTTCATGTGAATTGGAGTTGATTTGAGCAAGATATAAATTTTTGTGTTTGCTGCCTGCGAGGAACCGGAATTCCGGTTGTGCATCCGGAATTCCGGATGGGGTTCTGAAATTTTCCAGAACCGGAATTCCGGTTGGGGAAAATTCAAGAACCCTAGATTTCCTCGATTTTATGTTTTTGGGGGTATTGCCATGCTTTCTATCAATAGGGCAACTTTTAGTTCCTAGTTTAAGTCCCCGGGAAGTGATTTAGCGTGTCACTTATAGTGTTGTGATTTTTATGGTTTAGGAGCCTGTAATCCGCCGCGCAGTTAAGTTCCAGTCAGGTTGACCGGCACACCTGAATTCAGAATCCATGTAAGATTAGTATAACAGTATGCATATGTAGATTACATGTTTAGCGTGCATGTAGGAAGCCTGTTAGATTACATTAGTTATGTATGTTGGCTTCGAACCATCCAACCTTGTCACGTCGGTACAGGCTGGAGTATGACCAGCAGCCGGAGTATGACCGGTTCGACCGATCAGGCTGACACTTAGGTTGGTGGTTCCGTACTATTGACGTATCCCGTCGGTACAGGCTGGAGTATGACCAGCAGCCGGAGTATGACCGGTTCGACCGATCAGGCGGATGCGTAACACGTCGGTACAGCCGGAGTATGACCGGCGGCACGGAGTATGACCGGTTCGACCGATCGTCGTTACTTGTCAATAGTACCGTCCCTATGAACGTTCAGAACTCAGTACCGTGTTGGACACGACAGTTAGGGGGACTCAGTATCGTGTTGGACACGGCAGTTAGGGTTATGATCAGGGGTATGGGCGTCTGATCATGACCGGGTTTTATGTATGAATATTATTATGCTTTTCTTACTGAGTCTGTCGACTCACAGTTCTACGTTTATGTGTAGGTAAAGGCAAGGCTAAAGCTGATGGACCGTGAACGAGTTTATGAAGATTGTACATGTCGGGGCGGTTAGGCCTGGAGCGTATGATCCTCGGGACAGCAAGGCTGATTTTTGTAACTAGTCGCTAGGCGACAATTATTTTGTATGAACAGTAAATTTTTGTAAATGATTTTGTAATCGGGATCCCGAGTCTTTTATATAAATATTTTATAAGTTTAATTAAAAAGAAAAAAATTTTAATTAATCACGTTTTCCATAAATCTCGTTGATTAGCAACGAGCTGCACAGCATGTTTAAAAATCACGTAATACGCCTATGTTAGTTAGGGTGTTACACTCTGTAATGTTATCTCAAAACTTATCACTAAAGTGTTGGTGGCTCGCTTTAAGGTGTTTCTCCCTCATGTCATATCCGAAAGCCAAAGCGCCTTTTTGCCAAACCGTCTCATTACTGATAATATCTTGGTGGCCTTCGAACTTATACATGGAATCGAACTCAGAACTACGGGACGAAAGGGAGTTGCTGCAATGAAATTGGACATGAGTAAGGCCTTCGATCGGGTTGAGTGGTGTTTTGTCCAGCGAGTAATGGAAAAAATGGGTTTCTGCAGCCAATGGATCACACTTATCATGACTTGTTTTGTCAACTAACAGGTTCACTTTTCAATTGAACGGTGAAACATCGGGTTCCCTTATTCCTACAAGAGGGCTGAGGCAAGGTTGCCCCTTATCACCATACCTTTTTTTAATTTGTTCGGAAGGTTTTTCTCGTTTGTTGCAACAAGAAGAAGACATGGGTCATCTCCATGGTTATAAGCTGACACGAAGATCTGATCCCATCTCTCACTTACTATTTGCGGACGACAGTCTACTTTTTTGTTATGCTAATGAGGAGTCATGCCTTGCCATCAAGAGAGTCTTGGATATTTATCATCGGGCGTTTGGTCAATCTCTCAATGCTGACAAATCGGTAATGTCCTTCTCACCAAACACTACATTGGCTGCTCAAGTTTTTTTCCATAGAACGCTCTCCATGCCGATTTGTGAGTGTCATGAAAAATACTTGGGGTTACCTGCCTACTCTGGAAGAGATAAACAACTCATGTTCAGTGATGTTAAAGACAAAATTTGGAGGTTATTGAATAGTTGGAATGAAAAAATTTTCTCAGCGGGTGGAAAAGAAATCTTGTTAAAAGCTGTGGTTCAATCTATTCCAACCTTCGCTATGAGTTGTTTCCGCCTCCCAGTTACCATGTGCAACCAAATAGAATCAATGATGGCTAATTTTTGGTGGGGACGAACGGAATCTGGCTCTAAAATACATTGGCGCAATTGGAAATTAATTTGCAAAACCAAATTGGAAGGTGGTTTGGGCTTCCGCTCTTTTGAGCAATTTAATCAAGCTCTCTTAGCTAAACAAGCTTGGAGACTTCTCGAAAATCCATCCTCCATGATTTTCCGACTTTTGAAGAGTAGATATTTCCCCCACAACTCCTTCCAACATGCCCCTCATGGTCATTCTCCTTCACTATCTTGGCAAGGTATTCTTTATGGAAGGGAACTGTTGCTGGCTGGTTTGCGTTGGAAGGTTGGAGAGGGTCAAAATATCAATTGTGGATCTAATCCATGGGTGCCAGGTTTTAATCCTTTTTGCCATACCTATATCAAGGACCTCCAACTACTGTGGTGGCTAATTTTATTACTGAAGAACGCCATTGGGATGTTAATCTGCTTCAACAATGCTTCCACCCTACAGATGTTGAAAGGATTCTTACCATCCCCTTGAGCTACTTTCCTAGCTCTGACAAACTGATATGGCATCACAGTACTAATGGTGTATATTCGGTGCATTCAGGATACCACTTTGCAACTAAGCTAGCAAACCAGAACAATTCATCAAGTTCGACAAACGACACATCATGGTGGAAATTTTTTTGGTCGCTGCAACTACCAGAAAAGGTTAAGATTTTTGCATGGCGTGTTATTCATGATGCTCTTCCCGTGGCTACAGCTTTAGTCAAAAAGAAAGTTATTACTGATGCCACTTGTTCGGTATGCCATAATGCTTGGGAGTCAATTGGACATGTGTTTTTTGGATGTCGATATGCAAGGGCTGTCTGGCGTTATGCTTCTTCAACTTTCGATTGGAACTTGGCTGCTGCTTTACATAAGGGAGATTACCTTAAACACCTCTCCACTACACACTCAAAAACTGAAATGGAGCAGATTTTTTGTACTCTCTGGTGCATTTGGGCTGAGCGGAATCAAGTTGTTCATGGTAAATCGGCCAAACCTGCTGCATCACTTGCTTCCTTTTCTTCCAACTATCTGAACAATTATCGAGCGGCACAACTACGATACAAAAAACCAGAAACTGCCTCTCCTGCCTCTACTATGGCTCCTGCGGTTGCATCTTCACCTGCTAGATGGCAGCCACCACCCCCAGGTCTCTTCAAACTGAACATAGATGCTGCCATAGATACAACTAAGCATACTATTGGTGTTGGGGCGGTTGTAAGGAACTCTTCAGGCCATGCCATTGCAGCTTTCTCCATGCCGACTGTTGGTCTCTATTCTTCGCATGAAATGGAGGCTAAAACTATGTTCCTCAGCCTTAATTGGGCTCTTCAATTACAGCTACAAGTATCGATTGTGGAAACTGATGCTCTTATGGTCTCCAATGCTTTAAACAATAAACTAATGGATGTTTCCTCTTTTAATGATTTGATATTAGATATTACTAGTCTCCTTTCCTTTTTCCCTAACATAGTTGTTACTCATGTAAAGCGATCTGCGAATGCGGTTGCTGATTGTTTAGCAAATATGCTCTAGGGCGGGATGAGTCTATCTCTTGGATGGAAAATTTTCCTCCATCAATCAACTTATCAAAAAATCAATTTTTGATAAGTCAATTCATCATGCATGCTTTCCGTGTGATATTTTTAATATTATTTTATGTAGAAAAAAATATATGTCACCATATTATTCAGATCTGAAAAGTTTAGAGTCGTGTATTATTTTTTCAAAAGAAATTGCCGACAGTTTTAAACTATCGGCTATAGTAAGCCACTTATCGACGGTTTAAACCATCACACAAAAAAGAAATTTGGATCGATGTCCACCTTCGTCATCAACCGTTGGGAATAAATTTTTTAAAATTTCCTCTTTTCAATTTTTTAGTTATTTTAAATCGTTGGGAATATTAAATACTTACTTTATTAACGATAGTTCTTGAAAAAAAAAAGATTTGAGGACTGATAGACATAGTATTTTTTGGTATAAGTTGATGAATATCTCTTTTTTTATTTATTATTAAAAAATATAGTCTCATATTACATTTTATTAAAATATACCCACTTTTAAAATACTCTCACTCTATACTTAATAAGTCTCGCATATAATTTACAATAACCTAAGCGATCTATTGAGGATATCATCTATAAATAGGTATATCTTAAAGAATATAAAAATGAAAGTAAAAATTAAAACAAGTAAAATAAAATAAGTATACGATGTAATTTTATTGTATTTTTCAGTTCAAGGTTAATTATTGACCCAACCTATATTATGAAATAGTTACAATACATGTGCAAGCCACGTTAACTCGAGAAAATTAATATCAATCCATTATTGGGGCTCAATACTATTTTTGTATGCTTTTACATTAGAGATTTAAACTTGAGATTTTCTTTGTGTGAGAAGACATGTGAAACTATACGTATGACTATATTATTCAACTTTTATTAAATTGCATTGTTATTGGATATTTTATAGTACCTAACACTATACTGATGTAGCACATTATAAAATGAAAAGTAATTTTTTATATTATTTATTAGATTAAAATATATGAGAATCAATAATACTTTACACCAATAGTAATATTATCTTTTGTGATGCTTCACCTTTAGCTTTTATTGATTAATATAAATTATAGCATAAAGTATTGGATTAAATTAAATTTTTACATAATTAATTGTAATGGTGTGGGCCTATCAATTTGTGGGAGTCCTATTTTTATATACAACTTTTTTTCTTCTTTTTTTTTTTTATTTTTTTTTTATTTTTAATTTTATACGACTTGATTGATTAAAGTTGTGTCCTCATCTAAGTCTCTTTTTGGTAAGTAATTTTGTCTTCTCGTCAATAACTTTTATTACTTATTTAATGATCAATCATAATTATATAATTGTTGAAAGTGAGACACAATTATGTTGGCTTTTGTGTGGTGTAGATGACCAACTTTTTTTTTTCCTTTATTTGGTAAGGAAGTATAATTTTATAGCTCACAATTAAAAACTAAATACAAACAAATAATAGGCAATAAGCCTCCTATATGTGTAAGGTATGAACCCCATTTTTCTTTATCATCATTTACCCTCACTACAAAAAGTTAATACCTTTAGTGACAATTTTTTAGCCACAACATAATTTTTTTTTTGGCTAAAAATAACTTATAGTCATAACAAAAAATTATTTGTGATTAAAATATAATATTTAAATACAGTTGTTTGTCCCTAAAAACACATTTAATCGCAACAAATTGTAATTTTTGTGACTGATACATTTAGCTACGGACCTTTTAGTTACTATAAGTAGAGCCTCGCGATTAGGCATGTCAAAAAGATCCATTTAGTTAGATCGGATCGAAGCTCTGATCCAACGCATCACGTCTAATCCGAAACATTCGAATACTTATTGGATCTCTAATCAGATCCGCTCCGCCCTGCCTAATTTCTTTTAATCGGATCTAATCTGACCCAGTTTCAATATATTAATAAATAACTTAATTCAAGACTCAAACTCAGGCCCAGACCCAGAACTGAACCCCCTAGGACCTGGGAACCGGACTTGGACCCGTACTGGAACCGCTCGGGACCCAAACTCGGACCTAAGGCATGGGACTCGGACCCGGACCCAGAACCGAACCTTTTGGGACCCAAGAATCAGGCCTATACCCGGATCGGAACCATTCGGGACCCAAACCTGAACTTGGACCCAGACACCCGAACACCTTGATCTGGACCCAGACCCGAACCCAGGACCAGACCCACATCTAAACCTGAGACCACACCCGGACCCAAAATTGGGACTTGCACAAAAACCCGGGACCTGAACCCGAACCCAGACCCAAACCCAGGTTTTGAATCGAGGACTTAGACCCGAACCCAAACTCAGACCCGAACTTGGGCCCAAGACACTGGACCCAGACCTGGACCCAAAACCAAACACCTAGACTTGGACCTAGACCCGAACCTGATACCGAACTTGGGACCCAGACCCGAACCCAAAATCTGACCCGCACCTAAGCCCGAGCCCAATGCCGGACCCAAAGCCAGATACCAGACTTAGACCCGAACCTGGAACCAAACTTAGACTTGGACTTAAACTCAAACCCAAAGCTGAGACCTAGACCCAGACTCGAGACCCGGATTCGGGACCCAGACCTAGACCCGGGACCAGAACCCAGACCAAAACCCGAACTCAGACCCAGACCCGGACTTGGACCCAACCCGTAGTTGGTGTTAGGGTTGAGTTTATTAAAAATATATTATAACTTTACACAATCTATTAATACAAGCCAATATCAAACATAGTATTGTATTAAATAATACTAATACAAAATTATAAGCTTAGATATAAATTTAAAATTCTTAAATGAAAAAGAAGATAGTCGGATCTGATCCAATCCGAATATCTGATCTAACAGGGCGGGCAAAAGGTGGCTCATTACATGATATGGATTAGTTCGAATCATAGCTGAATCAAATCTAACTTGATCCATTTATAAAGCTACTCGCCATCACCATAAAAATGGTGCGACACATGGTATTTTTTTTCAGAGCAAACCCGTTGTTCAATTGTAATTATTATTTTTGTGAAAACTCAATATTATTGACTCGTGAATTAATATTTTAATTAACACTTGAATCATGTTAAAAATATATTTTCTTAGTTTTATAATTCATTTTCTTATCTCTAAATCTCTACTATAACTAGCTTTTGTATGACTAGTCGATAAACATAATTAAATTATTATTTTTTTCACACTAAATTGTCAAATCTATTTAAACTTGGATACTTTAATTTGTTAAAAAATATATGTGTATATAATAATTTACATACTTAAATAGTATTAAGAACTAGCTCATCATGAAAATTAAAACAATAGATAATACACACATACCCTTTCATCATTAAAAAAAAACCAGCAGAAGGCATGGAAATACAAATACAAATCAAACACGTCGCAGGACTATATATATAAATATATATAAGTACGTATTAGTAGTGTACGTACTTGATGCATGCATGCAGCCCAGCCTTAATCATACATAGTTTTATTTTTTATTTTTCACACATACAACATAACATAATACATAATAATTAAGATCGATCGAGCATGCATGAGTACGTAACCATGCATGCCTGCAGTAGTACGTATAAGTACGTACTATTCAACAATTGACGAGAGAGGAAGATGATCATCAGTTTGTGCAGCTTCATTATCGTTATTTTTGTTTCTATTAGGAAATAGCTCATTTAATACTTCATTTCTTGGTAGGCAATATCCAGAGCCCATAGCATTGCATTGATAGGGGTAGCAACACTCATTGAAGGCGTTGCATTTAGCACCGCCGGGCCTACACCCAGGAATAGGCACACATCTTCGACTCGAACCTATTGCTGGACCTTCACATCTCAATCCTCCACAGCAAATCTTTCCTTCTAAAACATGACAGTACTCCCCGGCTATGTAACAACGATCACCATAGCTCTCCTGCACCACCATCATCATTACTATCGCAAACAACAACATTCCATAGCTAAACTTCTTCATCATCATCCTGATTTAATTAATTTCTGAAATTTATATATATTTTGTTATATTTGATTGTGAATCTCTTCGTTTTCTTTTCTTTTCTATTTACAGGACAATTTAGTAAATAATTGAAATAAAATAATATGAATGATATGATGTAACATCTACCGGCCAGCCAACTACTCCAACAACATTAATTATTGATTATTGGATCACTACAAATATGTATAGATTTCATAGATAATATTTAAAACAAAGGAGGAGCTGCATTAGTTTCATAGATAACAGATTTCATAGCATGTAAAAATAACTATATTAATATTAATTCAACGTACTGATCAGAAGTAAAATCAATGTAACAATTTTACAAAGATAAGAATAATTGATTTATAAATTGCATGTCGATCCATAGCAAGCAAGTTTAAGTTTCCTCAAGCCACTACAAGAAATGTCACTTTTGCCAGCACATTTTTGTGTTGACAAAAGTTAGTATAGGGCTGGTAAAATAGAATTTACTTGTGATGTGTTGGTAAAAGAGGATTGGCAAATCAACGTTGGTATTAGAACTTTTACCAGCATAAAATGAAAAGCGCTGGCAAAAATGACTTTTCTCAGCGCGTAAATGCGCTGGTAAAAGTTAGATTTTAGCCACTGCAAATGTACGCTGGTAAAACTTTGACCTCTTTGCCAGCGCAGTTTGCGAAATGCGCTAGTAAAAGTAACTTTTACCAGCGCAGTAGCGAACTGTGCTGGTAAAAGTAACATTTCTTGTAGTGAGCTATATGTACAATAAATGAGGTAGTCTTCACATGCATGTTTTCATTGATATATCTTATTTTATTCACCTATTTTTTTTTAAAAAAAAAAAATAGTGGTAGTACTATCATCATATCATTTATATTGTTTAATATAGTACTTGAGGTATGTTGATAGACTACTACAAGAAAAACACTATTCTTGTCGGTTGTTAAATTGGTTTTTTTTTTTCGAAAATCATTGCTAATAAAATTAAGTGATTAGAGTTTAAAAACCAACGCCTACACTTAAGAATACCCATCTGTTTTAAAGGGTCGTTAAGAAATAACATAGTTTTTCAACCGATAGTGAATTAGAAATAAAATAAGGTTCGCATTATAGTCGTCGGTTATTAGTCGTAGGCTAAAGTATAGTTAGCGGTTCTAAACCACTGGCTATACTTTAGCCTACAGCTAAAAACTGACAGCTGTTCCCCCCCCCCCCATATAATATAAAACCCTTTTATTCAATTCATTTCAACCTCTCTCTCTGTCACACTCACTCACTCACTCTCAACCATGACAATCTACCAATGCCACCACTATCACCTCCTCTCTCTCCATCCTCGCTCTCTCGTCAAATTTTTTGGAGTCAATCACAACTGATATGAACCCTATGCATCATCCTGCACTAGGTTAATCTTTAATACCAAAATGATTAGTACTCTAATCCCAAATTTATTCCTCAAAACTCAAAGGTTCTTCATCATTTAACTGAAAAGTCAACTCATTCTCTTCTAATCCATAGTAACTGCATACTTATGCGAGAAATCTATTCTTGAAATAATACCAAAGTTTGTTAAACTATCTTAACCAGATCAACACTTTCTTTCCTATTCTAACCTTTAACCAGATAGACCTGATTAATCTACCTTTTGGAGATAACTAATTCTCTACTAAGTAATGGAGTCCCATAAACTCTAAATTATAATTATCACAAAGCCTACCCAGTTTATTACTCACGCTGGCTACCACATGCAAATGTGTAGTTCTAGTGATCAACCAATACTTGAACAAGAGAAATTAGTACTAAGAAGTTGACCTTTCACCTGAGTCGAACTAGCTGTTGCATTGGTCTGAGTAACGACAACCTCACGGACTGAAGTGATCAACTTCTTTCTTATATTCTTTATTTTTTCAGTTGAGGACAAGTCTTCTTTAAGTGACTAATAAGTCCACACTAAAAACATGATCTTTCTATATCTGATCGTGGATAATCCCTCTTGTATGTCCCATTACGCCACATTAGAAACATGCTTTTCTTTTACACTCATCATGATGAAGTTTCTTACAGTTGGGACATTTTGAGAAAATATAAGGGCCTTCAAAAACTCCCCACTGATCTTCTTGAACTTGTTTTTCATGAGACTTCTTGTATGGTGACTCTAACTGATTGTCAGCAACAAATCGTATTGCTAGAAACATTAAGGCAGGAACAATGGGCACTGGGAGAAGAGTTGCAACATAAGATCCATGCTGCCATAACCTCTGAATTTTCTCACCTTGACTCTGAATTTTAGTTTGTATTTCTACAAAATTTCGCTCTTGATCTTGTAGATTATGTGGCAGAATAACATAACTTCCTCCAGGAGCCCTCCAATGGCATCTACTTCGGTTTTGGAGGTGAGGGGAATTCCAATCTCTCCAACCGCTACTTCGGTTGCAGATTATGCACTATTCAGCTAACATATTGTTAACATGCTTCCTATCAAACATTTTTAATCAAATAAATTACTAAACAAGTAAAGGCTTACTAAATCGTGAGCCGAGCTTGTCTCTGACGATGATTGTACACATCTTCACGGCCTTCAGTAAACAACCTAGTGGCTTTGATACTAAATTGTAATGTCCTACTTGATTAGGACCGATACAGTAATTTTCTAATTATTATGCACATCTTTACTACAAAAGATTTTCTTAAAAATCGTTGCAAATTTCAACTTTTAAATTAACTTTAAACTTTTATAAATAAATAACTCTACATCAAAGTCATCCCGTCTTAAATAGTTTACAATATTACTCAAAATACATTTTACAAAAGTATCGCTCTGCGACTATATAGAATGAAGGCCCAAGTCGTCTCAAGACCGAACACTCCAAGTCTAACCATTCTTATAAGTACAACCATTTTCAAGTGCTATTTTTCCTTTCCTTGACTTGCACATATAAACAATTTATGTGAGCCGACAGACTCATTAAGAAAAGCATGCATAAGACATATAACATATTACTGACTTGTAGCTAGGCGCCCATACACCTATCTATAAGGCTTAACAAATTAATCAAGAACGTTCTTAATAGAAGTACGACCTTTGTACCACATGCACTAAGTACTCGTCCCGTACTAACGTTGGTAGGACTGAATTGTACCTCGAGTACCACTAAGTGTTGTACCACATGCACTCCTCACTCGTCTCGTGCTAGTGTTGGTAACACGGTGCCATACCCTTTTAACATCATATACTGTACCAATAAACTCTATACTACAATCGTACTAGTGTTGGTAGAAAACCTAAAAAATCCCATTTTAACCTCAAATCGACCCGAATCTTTCCACAACTCCCCAAAACACCTAATTAAGGTCTAATAAATACAATTCAAGCAATAAGCACAAGTATAACTCATGATTCTAAAATTCACCATTGTTGAGTCAAGTTGAGTTCTTGAACTCAAACCTGGTCAACACAAAAATTAGCCACTAAAATAACCTCAATTAAGCTCTAAATAGCCCAAAATTATCCCAGAAATCAACCCAAGAATAGCTAGGGTTTAGATAGAATCATCTCTAGAAAATCACATGTTCAAACCAATTAAAATTTTCCAAAAACCAAATAAGAGAAATGAGGAGTACGTTGGTTTACCTTTGAAGAATCCCTCAATTCCTACTCAAACTCTAGCTGAATTATCAACTGGATGATAAAAAAATTGGTAAGAAAAAGATTGAGTTTCTTTGGTTCTAAGAGAGGGCGAGAGAGAGAGAAAGTGACGAGAGTGAGTTTCAATTTAATTTTGAATTTACCAACGTAATTCTTTAGATAATATCAACCTAATAGATTCACTTATTTTCTAGCTAGAATTCCCAGTACCGAAATAAGATTATTAATTCTTAAGCATAATTTGCCAAAATGCCCTAAATTATTACTCCTTAAGTAACATTAGGCCTTAGAAAAAAAATGATCAAATACTACAACCTCGCCTAATTTCAATATCAAACATATTTGCCACGCTAAAAGAAAGGTTTAAACCCAACCCATGTGACCTTAATGGCTAAACTGTCGTATTTTCATCGCTACCAAGCAACAATCATAGCAATATTATTTTTCACATATGTCAAGTATAATACATCTAGAGTTTAATAAAATATTCAGAATTGATAAATATATAATACTAATGCTTATTTCTTGAAAATAGGACCTACATAATCAATCATTTACATATAATAATAAAATATAATTATTTAATGCTAATTGTCTTACTAATCCTTATTCTAAGTATGAAAAAAATATTAAAAAATGGTATATGAGATCATTTTCTAAATTTTAATTCTATGTATTGAGAGCTTGGATTTCACAGGCTCATGGTCCCCACGGTATCTAAGATAATATCTGACAAGTTTTCGGGTGGACATGGACATGTTAGGTTTTATGCCCTAAATAAAACTCTATTTCAATGTAATCTATTTTATTCAACATCAATAAAGAAACAGAAGTATTTTTCATTCATTTGTGTATGTTTTGGTTCACTTTATCAATTGCTTGTCTATTTGATTTATAAATTCATCTTAAACCCTTTTCACATACTTGATCATGTTTATTGTGCTGTCATCACATTGGAAAGTAAACATGACTATGTGAATAAAGTTTCCTAGATTTATCAGACACAGGGTTTTACTGATATGATAATCTACAACAAGAGTTTACTTGTATTTGGAGAAATACTATGTTCTTTCTAGAACATTGGTTAAAGTAAAGCTCAGGTTGGATGCATGGAGTATGCATCGGAAGGGACCGATATTGAACTTTGACTTAGATTTAATTAAACTTACCGTAAAATCTATTCAAGTCAATATCGCCAAGTTGATCCTAGATCAAATGATCTTAATCCTGTTATGATTAGGCTCAATCTTGAAAGGCTATTCGTGTTCTATGATTTGTTAGTTAAGCCTACTTTTAGGTTAGGGTGATACGTACATTTTGGGAACACGGTAGTGCAATTGAGTGGGAGCACTAGCATAAACATGGAATCTATAGCTTCTATCTGGCGAATAGTAAGCAAAGGATGATCTCCTTCGAGCTTGACCAAACGAAAATAAATGGTGGAGATCTCATTTCACATAAGCTGAAATATCATTTATACGGGGTCAAGTGTTTTAAGGATAAAATACATAGTAGGGTGTTACGGTAATCTAATCCCTTTACAGTGTAGATCATTCATATAGAGGATCATTGATCAAATTAGGATTATAACAATGGATAACTAATGATGTGTCTATATGGTGGAACATATAGAGCATTCAATATACTGAGAGTGCAATTCTAAGTTCTATGCGTGGATTCAACGAAGAATTAATAAGTTAGTGAATTTTAGTGCTAAATTCTTGATCTACTTATTGGAAGCTCGATTATATAGACCCATGGTCCCCGCACTAGTTGAGATAATATTGTTTGTAAGACTCATGTAATTGGTTTTGATTAATCAATTATAACTCACAAGTTAGACTATGTCTATTTGTGAAATTTTCACTAAGTAAGGGCGAAATTGTAAAGAAAGAGTTAATAGGGGCATATTTGTTAATTATGATACTTTGTATGGTTCAATTGATAAATATGATAAATGACAATATTATTTAATAATTATTTATAGTTATTAAATAGTTAGAATTGGTATTTAAATGGTTGAATTAGGAAATTGACATTTTTGAGAAAATCGGATACAAAAGGTGTTAAAATTGCAAAATTGTAAAAAGCAAGGCCCAATCCACTAAGCCATGGCCGGCCACCTTTGTAGGCTTTTTAAGTTGATATTTTCATTATTTTAATGCCAAATAATTCAAACCTAACCCTAGTGGAATGCTATAAATAGATAGTGAAGGCTTCAGGAAAACAACACACTTTAAACACTTTCTGAATCAGAAAAACCTGAGTCTCCTCTCTCTCTTCCCTAGCCGCCACTCACTCTCTCTCCTCTTCCTTTGATTTTCGAACTTACCCTAGTGATTAGAGTAGTGCCCACACACAGCAAGCAATACCTCAATCATAGTGAGGAAGATCGTGAAGAAGATCATCAGCAAAGGAGATTCAGCATCAAGGATTCAGAGAAAGAGATCCAGGTTCAGATCTTGATAATACTCTGCCACAGAAAGGATACAAGGGTTAGAGATCTGAACAGAAGGAGTCATTTAATTCCGCTGCACCCAATGTAAGGTTTCTTAACTTTATATGTGTTTAATTTATCGTTTTAGAAAGTTCTTATTTAGGATGTTAATAAACATACTTGTGAGTAGATATAAGATCCTAGTAAAATAATTTCTAACAGGACACTAGTCACCAGCATGCAAGTTGATGAACGCAATAATTTTTATACTAGTATTAATAATTTTTATAGGCTCATGGTCCCCGCATCTTACTTAATAATATATTAATTGTAATAAATCAAAGATGATATTTATTTATATTTAATTTTTTATTTAATTATATACATACAGTAACTCCCATAAATTTAGAGTGTTAATGAACACAATAATTTTTATACTACTATATATAATATGTTGATGTTTTGTATAGAATATTGTAATTATTTTTTTTATATCTATAATTGTAATATATTATTCTAGTTGTATATGTATATATATACTAGATAGATGTTACGTGCCAAGTTACGTATGATAATTTTATTTTAGTTTTTAATTTTTTTTAATATCAAATTTAAAATTAAAAATATTCAATGTAATAATAATCATTGATGAGAATGCATTCTTGGCATATCTGATTATGATATATATATTGGGATGGAAAGAGAGAGAAGAGATGAGATATAAATGGTTTTTGGATTAATGCATGAGAGTGGAAGGCCTTTTCAGCTAGCTCTCATATAAATTAGAATGGGAATGTCTAAATTGTAATAAGAAAAGGAATACAATAAATAATTAAAGAAAATCCAATCGTAGATGTACAACAGCAAAAACCCACTCGTAATTTTTTTTTTTTTGGATTTAATGGGATTTATTTTATTTATTTTATTATATATAAATAAAAAGTGATCCATGAATTTTTCATAAACTATTTTATTTTATTTTTTGAATTTCTCTGATACCATGTTAGAATTTGAGGAATAAAATGAATGAGGTTCCATCCCAAAACCAATTGGCAATGGGAGGAGTAGCCCATTCATCTTATATATCATAATTTATTTCCACACATTAGCAATGTGAGACTAACTCTAATACACTACGAAAAAATGTTACTTTTAATGACAACCTTTTAGTCACAATATAAATTTTTTGTGTAACTAAATGTGACTTTTAGTCACAACAAAAAGTCACTTGTGACTAAAACATAGTATTTAGTTACAAGTTGTCACTAATTTAGTTTTAGTGACAACAAATATTATGACTAAAAACACATTTAGTCACAACAAACTGTAATTTTTGTGACTAATACTTTTAGTCACGTATGTTGCGAAAATTATTAACTACTACGCAAGTGCACGCAATCAAGTAGTATATACTCACGCAAGTGAGGTCGAACCACAAGGAATTGGATTAATTACTACTAAACTATACTTATAATTCTATTTGGCAAATCAAAAGTATTTATGATTGAAAAAGGAAGAAAGAAATTCAAGAAACTTAAAGGAACAAGTGAATATTGATCAAGATGAGAGAATAGGGAGACGAATCCTGTTGTTAAGTTACCAATATTAATGTCTAATTGTTATCCTTGTCTTGAAGTGAATGACAGATTATAAATTAACCTAGCTCTTTTCAGATCTTCTAGGTTCTAAATCTCATGCTCTCTAATTAATCTCTTAATTAAACTAACATGAAATCAGCATTAAGCAATAATGTAAATGTCATAAAGGCTATGTAAATACTTTCGTTTCACATCAAAACCTAGACTATCCAATTTTAGCATTCTCAATTCTCACTTTTCAGATTTTGAATTGAGATCATAAAACATGTAAAAGGTGATCAATCTTGCACATGGAAATTAAACACAAATATGAATAGTGTTCACAATCAAGATGGAGGAATGACAATTATTTATTCACTGGGAAAACCTTAAACAACATTCATCATTCTCCCTAAATAGGAGTTTAGTTCAAAACATCCATAATCAAATCCATAATTAACATTGAAACAGAAAATAGCATAGAAAAAATAAAGAGAAGAGAAAGAACTAGTTGAAGCAATTGATCCGGGTCGCCACAAGCCGCTCTTCTAGCCTCCTCCTTTGTTTCTAGGGCTCCAATTCTGAATGAACCCTAATTTTCACGAACTCCTCTATTTAAACCAAGTCTCATCTTTAAAATTCGTGAAATTACGAAACTGTCCAAAAATCCCGTCACTGGGTCCCCGTTGCGACTGGCAATGCCCCCGTCGCGACGGGGTCAAGCATCATTTTTTTTGAAATTTTCTCTGCCAGTCCCGTCGCGACTGGGATATTGCCCATCGTGACGGGATTAGGCAGCGACACGTTTTCTTGGTTTTTCTTCTCAATTCTTTCACCACTTGTCCTCAATTCTTGTACATACATTTCTTTAAACACCCGAGGACCTGAAACAAAAGAATCAAGCGTAAAATAGCCCTAAAACTAGAAACAAAGAGTGAAAACTAACCGAAAATATAACCCGAAACTTAGACTAATTTTAGCCTAACAACATACCTTTTAGTCACAACACAATAATGATAATTTATAATTATCCACAATTTTTATTTTTAATCACAAATTTTACTGTGACTAAAAGTAAAAATTTTTGTAGTGTTATTTGACATTTTATAGTACCTAACACCATAATATTGTGCATTATCTATAGTTAATAATTTTTTATATTATTTATTAAATCAAAATATGTAAGAATCTATAATATTTTGCACCAATAGTAATATACCACTCATTATAATGTTTGACACCAAGTGTCCCTTAACATTTATCTTTTATTAATTAATAAAGATTATAGCATAAAGTACTGAATTAAATTAAATTTTCATATCCATTAAAAAAAATTAAATTTTCATATAATTAATTGTATTGATGTGGGTGATAATCCATATCCTAGTTGGTTGATTGAAAGTTTTAATCAAACTTTGTTGGATTGTTCTTTGCATGATTTGCCTCTTACGGGTTATCCATACACATGGGAAAGAGGTAAAGGCAGTGCAAATTGGACTGAGGTTCCTTGGATCGAGCTTTGGTTATAGTGATAGTTGGTTGGCTATTTTAACTTTGCTCAACTATTTAAGTTGCAGGTGTCAGTTTCTGAACATTTCCCAATCCTCCTAAATCTTTCAGCCATAAAATTTGTCTCCAAGGTTAAGCAATTTTGTTTTGAAAATGCTTGGCTCTAGGAGCCTCTTTGCGTCCAAGTTGTTCAACACATGTGGGAAATGTGTGTTAATTGTGACATTATGGTGAAAATAAAAGCTTATGGCGATAAGCTTTTTAGTTGAGGTTGTGATTACACCAGAAATTTTAAGGAGCGGATTAGGAGATCCATCCCAAGATCCCAAGATCTCTCAACAACATAATATCGATTTATTGATCCGTGTCTCGGATGAGGAAGTTAAGAAGGCTCTTTTTTAAATGTACCCTGATAAATCCCTTGGAACGGATGGTATGACCCCATAATTCTATCAAAAGTGTTGGAATATTGTTGGCAATGATGTGATTCAGCTAGTAAAGAATTTCTTCTTGTCTGGTATGCTTCTTGATGGACTAAATAATACAAACATAGTGCTGATCTCGAAGAAGAAATGCCCTGTTAATATGCGAAACCTAAGACCAATTTCACCACGTAATGTATTGTATAAAGTTATTTCAAAAGTCCTCGCTAATAGACTTAAGGTTGTTCTCCCTCTGGTTATCTCCGACACTCAAAGTGTTTTTATACCAGGAAGATTAATTTCTGATAACATTATGGTATCTTTCGAGGTTAAGCATTATCTTAAGAAGAAGAAGCAAAGAAAAGAGGGTTTCATGGTCATCAAATTTGATCTTAGCAAGGCCTATGATCGTATTGAATGGGGTTTTCCTTCGTGCTATGATGTTAAAGATGGGTTTTAATAATCATTTGGTTGATATAATTTTGGCTACGGTTTGCTCTGTCTATTACAATGTGACTTATGATGGTCGAGAGTTGGGACCAATTATCCCTCATACGGGCATTAAACAAGGTGACCCATTATCCTCGTATTTATTCTTGCTCTGTGCTGAAGGTTTCTCTTCTTTAATAAAACATTTTGAGCTAAATGGTGATATTAAAGGTTGCAAAGTGGCTAACGGAGCCCCTATAATTTCTCACATGCTTTTTGTCGATGATAGTTAAATCTATTGTAGGGCTAACGAGCGTGAAGCTTTGAATGTGATTCGCTTACTTAGATGGTTTGAGGAAGCTTCTGGACAAAAAGTTAACTATGGGAAATTTTCCGTATTTTTTAGCTCCAATACTTCTTTGAGAATGAGGCAATGTGTTTGTGGTTTGCTTAGTATGACTGAGGCAGATAAAAACAGTTTCTATCTTGGTCTGCCTTGTATTATAGGTTAGAAGAAGACAACAATTTTGAATTTCCTTAAGGAGAAAATGCAGAAAAATATAAATAGTTGGGAGGGTAGTTTTTTATCACAAGCGTGTAAGGAGGTGCTCCTTAAAACGGCAGCACAAGCTCTTCCTAGTTATGACATGTCTGTCTTCCTTTTACCCCTTGAAACCTGTGGTGAGTTAGATAATTGATGGCTAAGTATTTGTGGCATTCTAATTTGAAGAATTCTATCTCAAGGGGTTAATTGGATGAGTTGGAATCGCATATGTGGTAGCAATAATAATGGAAATCTTGGTTTTCGTAACCTACATGATTATAATCTTGCTCTTCTTGGTAAACAAGGTTGGAGGCTGTTGACAAACGATAATTCCCTTGTTAGTCGGGTGTATAAAGCTAGGTACTTTCTCTATTGTGTGCTGATCCTGGTAATAATCTAAGCTTCATTTGGCGTAGCATTCATGAGACTAAGGATTTTATTACTATCGAGGCGCGTCTTAGTATAGGGGCTGGCACTTCAGTTTGTATTGTGGGTGGTCCTTGGCTTTCACATGACACTCATCTGTTTGTCATGAAAGTTGTACCTGGGCTTGACAATTTTACTACTGATAGTCTTATGCAAATTGGTAGGAAAGAATGGGATGTGGAGGTTGTTTAAGACTTGTTTATAGAGAGAGATCAATGGTTGATTCTTGGGATTCCTCTTAGTGATTCGGTTGCAATGGACTGCTGATAATGGTCTTTGGAGAGCAAGGATTTATACTCTATTAAGAGCGCGTATCACCTTTGGAAACACAAAAATAGACTATTATTTTTACACCAAATTTAGTTTGCTAGAGCAAGCTTTGGAAGTTGAGTATTCCACCCAAAACCATCACTTCTTGTGGAAGTTGTTAACTAGCTACTATCCCACACACACTCAGCTTAAATAAAAACACGTGCCAATGGAAATTAATTGTGTATTTTGTGATGTTCCTGAGGAATCTATCTCCCATGTGTTGGTTAATTACCCTTTTGCAATGTCTTGTTGAAACTGCACTGGCTTCTCATAACCTTTGTATAGCTAAGTTCTCAAGTTGGTTTGCTGGTTTGTTGGACACTTTACCCATGGCTGTTGTGGAAGATGTAGTTACTGCTTGGGTAGTTTGGAATGGGAGAAATGAGTTGTTATGGCAATCCAATTTCAACTCTGCTACTGCCACCGTCTATGTTGCTAAGCCATTACTGTACCAATGGAAACATGCCTGAGATTGACGCTTTGATCGTCTTTGGGTTCCCTTTGGTGCAGCCAAATGTGGTGCGATCTGGTCTAAGCCAGCAGCTGGTTTTATTAAAATAAATGTAGACAGTTTGTTATTTGCTGTTGAGGGGGCTTTTGGTTATGGTGCTCTTGCCTGTGACAGTGATGGCCACATCCTCGAATGTTTTGCTTTGTATAGGATCGGTTCTCCTCAGCCGGTTCTTGCTAAAATTATGTCTATCAAGGAAGCCTTAAGGTTGGGTGGCAATTAAGCATTGGAGCAATGTTATTGTGGAGACGGACAGCTTAACTTCAATCCAGACACTTCAAAGTTCAGTTGCCATCTCCTTTTGGTTTAATTGTAAAGGATTGCAAGCTTTTATTAAACTCTCTTGTTAATGTCTTTTTTTTCTTTTGTTCTACGGTCTGCGAATAGAGTTGTCCATTTCATTGCTCGCAACTCTAGTTCTTTGTCAGGTTGTCACATTATTGCTAGCAATGCTGATATTACTGCTTGACATCGTTATAGCTGAGTTTGAATAAAGATTATCTTTTCTCAAAAAAAAAAATTGTAATGGTGTGGGCATATCAATTTGTGGGTGTCCTATTTCTATGTAAAACTTTTTTTTTTGCTAAATTAATTACCTACAACTTGATTGATTAAAGTTGTCTCCTCATCTAATTAACTCTCTCTTTTTGGTAAGTAATTTTGTCTTCTTTTCAATAAATTTTATTACCTTCTTAATGATCAATCATAATTATAATTTATAGCTCACAATTTATAACTAAATACAAACAAATTAATAATAGACGATAAACCTCCTATACATACATGTAGGTTACGAAACCCAATTTTTATCATCATCTACACTTACTACAAAAAGTTAATATACTTTATTTAGTGATAATTTTTTAGTTATAACATAATTTTTTTTTGATTAGATTACTTTAAAATATAATATTTAGATATAAGTTGTTTGTGACCAAAAACACATTAGTCACAACAAATTGTAATTCTTATGATTAATACATTTAGTTACGGAACTTTAGTCACTATAAGTAAAACCTCGCCATGACCATGAAAATGGTTCGTAACGTTGTGTTTCAGAGCAAAATCGTTGTCCAATTGACTATTATTACAAAAACTCAATAATCACTACCAAAAACTGTTACTTTTAGTGACAACTTATTAGTTATAACATAATTTTTTTGTGACTAAATGTGACTTTTAGTCACAAGAAAAAATTATTTATAACTAAAATATAGCATTTAGACACAAGTTATCACTAATTTAGTTTTAGTCACAATAAATATTGTGATAAAAATACATTTTTTTTTTGACATGAAATTGTAACTTCATTAAATTAGCACTCTGAATACAAAATAATCTGAAGATCAAGAGGTATGAAAAACCCCAAAATGCTACGACCAGTTAGCGATCATGTGTGCCTATAGCAACAAACTGGGCCGCACGATTTGCTGATCGTCTAACAAAACGTAATTGAACATCGGAAAGAGAGGATAACAAACTTCTACCGTCATTAACAACTAAGCCAAACACAGAAGTCATTAAGTGAGTAGAAGTGATAAAATACATTTAGTCACAACAAATTGTAATTTTTGTGACTAACATATTTAGCCTCAGACTTTTTAGTCACAATATATAATTAGTCACAAATTTTTTATTTTTAGTCACAAGTTTTGTTGTGACTAAAAGTAAAATTTTTTGTAGTAATTATTGACTCGTGAATTAATATTTATTAACACGAGAACCCGTATTAAAAATATTTCTTCATTATTCATTTTTGTATTTCAAAATCTCCATTTATAACTAATTTTTGAAAAACTCGATAAACATGATTAAATTATCAAATTATTATTTTTTTATGCTTAATCATCAAATCTATTTAAAGTTAGATACTTTAAAATATTCATAAAAAAATGCATATATCATAAACACGTACCCTTTTATCATTAAAAAAAGCCAACAGAAGGCATGGAAATACAAATACAAATCAAACATGTCGGAATAGTATATAAATTACAAAGCAGGACTATATATAAATATATATAAGTACGTATTAGTAGTGTACGTACTTGATGCATGCATGCATGCAGTCCAGCTTAGTAAATTATACATAGTATTTTATTTTTTATTTGTCACACACACAGCATAAGATAGTACATAATAATTAAGATCGATTCAGCATGCATGCAGTAAGTAACCATGCATGCATGCAATAGTACGTATAAGTACGTACTATTCAACAATTGACGAGAGAGGAAGATGATCATCGGTTTGTCCAGCTTCGTCATCATTGTTTTTGTTTCTATTAGGAAAGAGCTCATTTAATACTTCATTTCGCGGGAGGCAATATCCTTCGCCCATGGCACTGCATTGATAGGGGTAGCAACACTCGTTCATCAAATTGCATTTAGCTCCACCAGGCCTACACCCGGGAATGGGCACACATTTTCGACTCGAACCTATTGCTGGACCTACACATCTCAACCCTCCACAGCAAATCTTTCCTTCTAAAACATGACAGTACTCCCCGGCTATGTAACAACGATCACCATAGCTCTCCTGCGCCACCATCATCATCACTATCGCAAACAACATTATTCCATAGCTAAATTTCTTCATTTTTTTTAACACTATATTTTTTGTGTGTAAATATATATATTTGTAGTGATTGTGATGATGATTAGTATGAAGCCTTCTTTTGCTTTGCTTTTCTATTTATAGGACAATTCAAACAACTATTCATTATTCAAATAAATAAATTTATATTAATGATATGATGTAACATATACCAGCCAACCAACTACTACAACAATATTATTAATTAATATTGAATCTCCCCAAATATTGATAGATTTCATAAATAATATTAAAGAAAGGGATAAGTCTTATCATGTCAGATTACTATTAATACTATATTGATTTAATATATTGATCAAAGTAATATCAATGTAACAATTAACAATATATAATGAATTTATATATCATTAATAAAAAAAAAACAATATATAATGAATAAATATGGTTTATTCTTCTTAAACTATGTATAATTTGAATTAAATATGTTTCTTAATTGATTTTGTTACTTTTAATTATTTGATTTGTGATTATTTTTAATTATTTAATTTATAATTTAAAACAAATTATTAATTATATTTATCCAAGTGGAATTGACGTGATGATTTTTATGCTAGCTAGCCATGCACAGAGGATTGTAACTAATAAAAGGGACATAACTCAGTATTAATATAATTCAAAAATTAAAAAATAAATTAATTTGCAGAAAAATTCGAGTGTCATAATTTTAAAATATATAATAACTTTGAAAGAATAAATCTTATTTATATATTCATATACAAATTAATTATAAGCTGTCCATATCTAGAAAATTCTAGTTTCCTCAAGATAAGTGCAATAAATTAGATAGTACTCATATATTTCAATTGAATGTTTTATTTGTAAATAAGAATATTTTATTTGGAAATTAGTTCTCCATATCATTGTGTTGTTTATTTAGAGTGCTTTTTAGAAATAATTGTATAATTATCTAATTCATAGTTATTTTGTAATTACCTAGCTGAGCAAACACAATAAAGGCTTGTTTTGTGTATTATACTATTATACCGTATTGTTTTATATAATATTATATTAAATTATATTTTATGAAATATTTTTATGCAAAATTATACCTGGTATTGATTTTTATGGGTATATAAATATGTAATATTTTAATGTAAATTAAAATGTATACAGTATTACATTCAAATATAATATATAACTAAATTTAATACAATACAATACAATATAATTTAATACATTGTATTAAATGAGTCCTAAATCTTATAAATACACCGAGCTGGGTACGGGCCACATTTCACAAAGAGATACCACTATCAGAAATGTGAAATTTTTACTATTTCGATTAAAATAATTTTTATCGTTTAAAAACTACTTTTTCTCTCAACGTGTCCAATATAGAAGTGATGCACAACGATCTTAACTTTGTTACTATGAAATTTCACGATACTTAAGAAAATACTAACGAGTGTAAGAGTAAAGAAAACACCTGTTACAATTTACCGTGAAAAGAAGAATATTTTTAATCTTTGAATTCGGGGGTCATTCTGATCACAAAATTTAATGCAAAAAAATCTTCATATTCGCATCTTGGTAGTACGAATTCATTGTGACTAGTGATAAAAATATTTTGAGATAGGTCTGGCCCACATTTCACAAAGGGGTACCACGATCAGAAATGTGAGATATTTTACTATTTCAACTAAACTAATTGTTAGTACTTGAAAATTACTTTTTCTCTCAACGTGTCGAATAGAAAAGTTATGCATAATGGTATTGGTTTCGTCCCTGTGAAATTTAATAATTTTCTAACATGTGTAGGGTGACATTTTAAGAGAATACTAACGAGAGTAAGAGTAAGGAAAAACTTTTTAAAATTTACCTTAAAAAGAAGAATATTTTTAATTTTTGAACTAGAGGGCCATTTTGACCAAATTTAATGCAAAATAAATCTTCACATTTATGTCTTAGTAGTAGGAATTTATTGTGACTAGTGGGAAAAAATATTCTGAAATGTGTCCAGGCCACATTTAACAACTACCAGAATTGTGAGATGTTAACTATTTCAATTAAAAGGATTGTTAGTGCTTGAAAACTACTTATTCTCTCAAGGTCTCCAATAGAGAAGTGATGCACAACGGTCTTAATTAGCATCATTGTGAAATTTCAAAATTTTTTGAGATGTGTAGGGAGAGATTTTAAGAGAATACTAAACGAATGTGAAAGTAAGAAAAAATCTAGTTATAATTTACATTGAAAAGAAGAATATTTACAATTTTTGAATTTGGAGCCATTTTAAAAAAATTTAACACGAAATAAATTTTCATATTCACGTCATAGTAGTATGAATTCATTGTGACTAGTGGTGACAAATATTCTGAGATTGGCCCGCGCCACATTTCAGAAAGGGCTACCACTATAAAAAATGTGAGATTTTCACTATTTTGATTAAACTAATTGTTTGTACTTGGAAAATACTTTTTCTCTCAACGTGTCTAATAGAAAAATAATGCACAACGGTCTTGGCTTCGTTCCTGTGGAATTTAACAATTTTTTGAGATGTGAAGGGTGAGATTTTAAGAGAACACTAACAAGTGTAAGAGTAAAGAAAAAACTTGTTAAAATTTACCCTAAAAGGAAGAATATTTTAAATTTTTGAATAAGAGGGCCATTTTGACCAAAGTTAATGCGAAATAAATCTTCATATTCATGTCTTAGTAGTAAGAATTAATTGTGACTACTGGAGAAAAGTATTTCTGGATGGGTCCGGGACACATTTCACAAAAGTTTACCTCTATAAGAATTGTGAGATTTTCACTATTTTGATTAAAATGATTGTTAGAGCTTGAAAAATACTTTTTCTCTCAACGTGTCCAATGTAAAGGTGATTCAAAAAAACTTTAGCTTCGCCACTGTAAAATTTCATGATTTTTTGAGATGTGTAGGGAGAGATTTTAGGAGAACACAAACAAGTAGAAGAGTAAGGAAAAAATTTGTTAAAATTTATCCTGAGAAGAAGAATATTTTTAATTTTTGAATTAGGGGGTCGTTTTGACCAATTTTAATGCGAAATAAATCTTTATATTCACGTCTTAATGTTATGAATTAATTTTGACTAGTGCTAAAAAATATTGTGACATGGGTCTGGGCCACATTTTCTAAAAGGGTACCACTATCAGAAATGTGAAATTTTTACTTCGATTAAACTGATTGTTAGTACCTAAATGCTACGTTTCCTCTCAACTTGTTCAATAGAAAAGTGATGCACAACAGTCTTGGCTTCGTCTCCTTCAAATTTAACAATTTTTTAAGATGTGTAGGGTGAGATTTTAAGAGAACACATACGAGTGTAAGAGTAGGGAAAAAACTTGTTAAAATTTACCCTAAAAAGAAGAATATTTTTAATTTTTGAATTAGAGGGTCATTTTGACCAAATTTAACGCGAAAAAAATCTTCATATTTATGTCTTAGTAGTATGAATTCATTATGACTAGTGGGGAAAAATATTTCGAGATGGGTCCATGCCACATTTGACAAAGGGGTACAACTATTGTTAAAATTTACCCTGAAGAGAAGAATGTTTTCAATTTTTGAATTATGGGGCCATTTTAACCAAATTTAATGCGAAATAAATCTTCATATTCACGTCGTAGTGGTAAGAATTCATTGTGATTAGTGGTAAAAAATATTCCGAGATGGGTTCGGGCCACATTTTGCAAAGGGATCGACTGAACTATCAAAAATGTAAAATTTTTACTATTTCGATTAAACTAATTGTTAGTACTTGAAAATTACTTTCTCTCTCAACATGTTCAATAGAAAATTATTACACAACAGTCTTGGCTTGGTCCCTATAAAATTTAATGATTTTTTAAGATGTGTAGGGTGAGATTTTAAGTGAACACTAAAGAGTGTAAGAGTAAGGAAAAAACTTGTTAAAATTTACCCAAAAAAGAAGAATATTTTCAATTTTTGAATTAGAGGGTCATTTTGACAAAATTTAACGCAAAACAAATCTTCATATTTATATCTTAGTAGTATGAATTCATTGTGACTAGTGGGAAAAAATATTCCGAGATAAGTCCGGGCCACATTTCACAAAAGGGCACAACTATCAAAATTTTGAGATTTTCACTATTTCAATTAAAATGGTTGTTAGTGCTTGAAAACTACTTTTTCTCTCAACATGTCCAATAGAAAAGTTATGCACAACGGACTTGGCTTAATTTCTGTGAAATTTCATGATTTTTTGAGATGTGCAGGGTGAGATTTTAAGAGAACACTGACGAGTGTAAGAGTAATGAAAAACTTGTTAAAATTTACCATAAAAAGAAGAATATTTTCTATATTTAAGTTAGGGTGCAATTTTAACCAAATTTAATGTGGAACCAATCTTCATATGTACATATTAGCAGTACAAATTCAATGTGACTTGTGGAGGAAAATATTTCAAGATGGGTCCAGTTCACATTTCACAATGGGTTACAACTATCAGAAATGTGAGATTTTTACTATTTTGATTAAAACGATTGTTAGTGCTTGAAAACTACATTTTCTCTCAACATGCCCAATATAAAAGTGATGCACAACGGTCTTGGCTTTGTCGCTGTGAAATTTCACAATTTTTAAAGATGTGTTTATTTTAAGAGAACACTAACGAGTATAAGAGTAAGAAAAAAAATTGTTAAAATTTAACCTAAAGAGAAGAAAAATTTTAATTTTTGACTTAGGGGGCCATTTTGACAAAATTTAACGTAAAACAAATCTTCATATTCACGTCTTATAGTAAAAATTCATTGTGACTAGTGGTAAAAATTATTTTGAGATGGGTGCGAGCCACATTTCACGAAGGGTGCCACTATCAGAAACATCAAGTTTTCACTATTTTGATTAAAATGTTTGTTAGTGCTTGAAACTACTTTTTCTCTCAATGTGTCCAATAGAAAAGTGATGCACAACATTCTTGGCTTCTTCACTGTGAAAGTTCTCGATTTTTTGAGATGTGTAGGGAGATATTTTAAGAGAACACTAACGAGTGTTAGAGTATGGAAAAAACCTGTTCAAATTATACCTGAAAAGAAGAATATTTTAAATGTTTAGATAAGGTGGCCATTTTGAAAAAAAAATTAATATGAAAAAAATCTTCATATTCACGTCTTAGTAGTACGAATTCATTGTGACTAGTGGTGAAAAATATTCTGAGATGGCTTCGGGCCACATTTCACAAAGGGGTACCACTATAAAAAATGTAAGATTTTTTACTATATATTTCGATTAAACTTATTGTTAGTACTTGAAAACTAATTTTTCTCTCAATTTGTCCAATAGAAAAATAATGCACAACGGTCTTGGCTTTGTCCCCTTAGAATTTAATGATTTTTTAAGATAAGTAGGGTGAGATTTTAAGATAACACTATCGAGAATAAGAGTAAAAAAAACTTGTTAAAATTTATCCTAAAAAGAAGAATATTTTCAATTTTTGAATTGGAGAGCTGTTTGGACCAAATTTAACGTGAAACAAATCTTCATATTCATGTCTTAGTAGTATGAATTCATTGTGAATAGTAGGGGAAAATATTCTGAGTTGGGTCCGGGCCACATTTCAAAAAGGGGTACCACTATCAAAATTGTGAGATTTTCACTATTTCAATTAAAATCATTGTTAGTGCTTGAAAACTACTTTTTCTCTAACGTGTTCAATATAAAAGTGATGCACAATGGTCTTGGCTTCATTCCTATGAAATTTCAAGATTTTTCAAGATGTGTTGGGTGAGATTTTAAGAGAACACTAATGAGTGTAAGAGTAAGGAAAAAATTTGTTAAAATTTACTCTGAAAAGAAGAATATTTTCAATTTTTGAGTTAGGAGCTAATTTTAACCAAATTTATTGGGACGCCAATCTTCATTTGGATCTTAGTTGTATGAATTCATTATGACTAGTGGGAAAAAATATTTTGAGACTGGTCCAGGCCACATTTGACAAAGGGATACCACTAATAGAAATGTGAAATTTTTACTATTTTGATTATTAGTGCTTGAAAACTACTTTTTCTCACAATGTCTCCAATAAAAAAGTGATGCACAACGGTCTTGGCTTTGTCCCTGTAATATTTACCGATTTTTTGAGATGAGTAAGGTGGGATTTTAAGAGAACACTAATGAGTGTAAGAGTTAGGAGATAACTTTTTAAAATTTACTATGAAATAAAGAGTATTTCAATTTTTCAATTAGAGGGCTATTTTGACTAAATTTAACGCTAAACAAATCTTTTTATTCACGTCTTAGTAATACGAATTCATTGTGACTAGTGGTAAAACATATTTCAAGGCGGGTCTAGGCCACATTTCACAAAGGGGTCTCACTATCAGAAATATCAGATTTTCACTATTTTGATTAAAAAGATTGTTAGTGCTTGAAAACTACTTTTTCTCTCAACGTGTCCACTTGTAAAGTTATGCACAACAGTCTTGGCTTCGTCTCTGTGAAATTTCATGATTTTTTGAGATGTGTAGGGTGAGATTTTAAGAGAACACAACGAGTGTAAATATAAGGAAAAACTTGTTAAAATTTAGACTGAAAAAGAATAATATTTTTTATTTTTTAGTTAGGGTGAAAATTTAACCATATTTAACGTGAAACCAATCTTCGTATTTACATATCATTAGTACGAATACATTGTGAGTAGTGGGGAAAAATACTTCAACATGGGTTCAAGCCACATTTCACAAAGGGTTACCACTATCAGAAATGTGAGATTTTTACTATTTCGATGAAATTAATTGTTAGTGCTTGAAAATTAGTTTTTCTCTTAACGTGTCCAATAGAAAAGTAATGCACAATGGTCTTGGCTTCGTCCCTATGAAATTTCGTAATTTTTTGAGATGTGTAGGGATATATTTTAAGAGAACACTAACGAGTATAAGAGTAAGGAAAAAATTATGCCATATGCTTTTAACATCATATACTGTACCAATACACACCATACTGAAATCGTACTAGTGTTAGTAGTATACAAATTATATGATACAAGATGCATGTAATATAACACACATACACATACACGTATACACCTTTTATACTAATCTTACCTCGTTTCTAGATTCAAGTGTGTTGGTTAACCTAAATGAAAAGTTCACTCGCTGAATGGAGGCCCTATGCCACATTTACGTCAAAAGGGTAAATAATTTGATAAAACTTTTTTGAAGACTTAAACTCAAAAATAGAAGTTTCCTTATCGATAAATAGCCTGGAAATACCCTAAATATTGAGGAAACATA
This sequence comes from Cannabis sativa, assembly GCF_029168945.1. Taxonomy (NCBI): domain Eukaryota; kingdom Viridiplantae; phylum Streptophyta; class Magnoliopsida; order Rosales; family Cannabaceae; genus Cannabis; species Cannabis sativa. Next base: position 74,727,631 of record NC_083606.1, on the reverse strand, counting down.
TAAAATGAGATTTAGAAAAAAAATTCCTAAAAAATGGCAGACTGTTTCTGTAACAACGGTAAACTGTTTTTCTGGGCTACTGCTAGCAAAACGGTTAAACATTTCTGGGAGAATAGTCTGTCGTTTTCTGCTACAAAAAACCTAAAAATCCCATTTCAACCTCAAATCGGCCCCAATCTTTCCCCAACTCTCTAGAATACCTAATTAAGGTCTAATAAAAACAATTCAAGCAATAAACACAAGTATAACTCTGAATTCTAAAATTTACAATTATTGGGTCAAGTTTGAGCTCTTAAACTCAAACTTACTTAACACAACAATTAGCCACTAAAATAACCTAAAGTAAGATCTAAACAACCCAAAATCATCCCAGAAATCAACCCAAGAATAGCTGGGGTTTAAACAGAATCATCTCTAGAAAATCACATGTTCAAACTGTTGGAAATATTTTACTAGGATCTTAGATTTACTAACAAGTATGTTGTTTAACATCCAAAATATGAACTTCTAAAACGATATGAAATAAACACATATAAAGTATTAGAAACCTTACAGTGGTTGCAGTAGAATATAATGTCTCCTTCCACTCAGATCTCTAACCCTTGTATCTTTTCTGTCGCAGAGTATCACCAAGATTTGAGCCTGAATGTCCTTCTCTTAAATCTGGATTCTTCACAATCTTCCACACTATGATTGAGGTACCACTTGATGTGTGTTGGCAGTCACTCTATCACTCAAGGGTTTGGTTTCAGAAGTGAAGAAGAGGAAGAGAGGGTGGCGGCTAGGTTAAGGTACAAGGCACTCAGTTTTCTCTGAAGGAATTAAGATGCATCATCTTTTTCCTGAAGCCATCACTACCTATTTATAGTCAACCATCTAGGGTTAGGTTAGATTTATTTGGCATTAAAATCATGAAAAAATAAATGATAAACACCTACATAAGTGGCCGGCCATAGCAATTGGATAATGGGCTCCACTTTTACAATTTTGCTGTTTTATCATTTCTGCATCTCATTTTCTCAAAAATGCCAATTTTTAAATTCAACCATTTAAATGCCAATTCCAATTATTTAATAACTAAAAATTAATTATTAAATAATAATGTCATTTAATATATTTATTAATTAGACTAACCAAAGTTTCTTAATTAACAAATATACCCTAGAACCTCTTTCTTCACAATTTTACCCTTGCTTAGTGAAAATCCACAAACTAGACATAGTCTAATTTTATAATTATAATTGATTAATCAAAATCAATTAACTGAGTCTTACAAGTAGTATTGTCTCAACTAGTATGGGGACCATGGGCCTATATATCCGAGCTTCCAATAAGCAGACCAAGAACTTACCAAGTAAATTCACTAACTTATTAATTCCTTGTTGCATCCACACATAGAACTCAGAATTGCACTCTCAGTTATATAGAACGCTCTATATGTTTCACCATATAGATACGCTATTAATTATCCATTGTTATAATCCCAATTTGATATGATCCTCTATAGATGATTTACATTGAATAGGGATTAAATTACCGTTACACCTTTCAATGTATTTTATCCTTAAAACACTTAGCCCTGTATAAATGATATTTCAGCGAACATGAAATGAGTACTCAGCTATTTATCTCTGTTTAGCCAAGCTCGAAGGAAATCATCATTTAACTTACTATTTGCTAGATAGACGCTATAGATTCCATATCTATGTTTAGCGCTCCCACTCAATTGCACTACCATGTTCCCAAAATGTACGTATCACCCTGACCCAAAAGTAGGCTTAACTAACAAGTCAAAGAACATGTGTAATACTCCTGAGATTGAACCTAACCATATCTAGATTAAGATCATTTGATCTAGGATCAACTAGATGATATTGAATTAAATAGATATTGCGGTAAGTTTAATATATCTGAATCAAAGTTCAATATCGGCCCCTTCCGATGCATACTCCATGCATCCAACCCAAGCTTTACTTTAACCAATGCTCTGGAAAGAACATATAGCACTTATCCAAGGTGCAAGTAAACTATGTTGTAGATTGTCATATCAGTTAAACCCTGTGTACTGATAAATCTAGGAATATATATTCAATCACATAATCTTGATTACTTTCCACTGTGCTGACGACACAATAAACAAGAACATAAATGTGAAAAGGGTTTGGATAAATTTATAAATTAAATAAACAAGTAAATGATAACATGAACCAAATGACACACAAAGTGATGAAAAATACTTCTGTTTCTTTATTGATATTTAAAAGGATAAAGATTACATTGAAATGGAGTTTTATTTAAGGCATAAAACCCAACACAAACCAATTAAAAACTTCCAAAAAATAAAGAGAAATGAGGAGTTAGGTTTACCTTTGAAGAATCCCTCAATTCCTACTCAAACTCTAGCTGAATTCTCTACTGGATGATGAAGAAATTGGTAAGAAAAGGATTGAGTATCTTTGATTCTAAGAGAGGTTGAGAGAGAGAAAGAGAGTTTCAATTCAATTTTGTATTTATCAACTTAATTCTTAAGATAATATTAACCTAATAAATCCATACTTAGCTTCTTTTCTAGAATTCTCACTACCAAAATAAGATTATTAATTCTTAAGCATAATTTACCAAAAGGCCCTAACTTACTCCTTAAGTAACCTTAGGACTTAAGGTAAAATAGTCAAATACTACAACCCCGCCTAATTCCTATATTTCAAATATCAGACATATTTTTCCCGTTAAAATTAAGATTCTAAACCCAACACATGTGACGCTAATAATATTGAAATTCTTAATAATTTAGCCTTCTAATACACTACTACAAAAAGGGGTATTTTCGTCGTTTTATAAGTGACATATAAAGATTTTGCGTCGGTCTACAGAACCGACGTGTAATCCGTAGACGTAAATAGTGTTTTATTCGCGTCGTTTTTAAAAAGACGCAAAATACAATTTTCGTCATTTGAAAACCGACGCTAAAAAATTACTTTTCTATTTTATTTTAAGCGTCGGTTAAAAAGTGACGCTAAATGTGTCATGGCATTTTAAAACTGTCACAAAAAACTTATTCCGTCGGTTTAAAAATGTCATATCTATTACGAAAAAACTTTTTTTTTTTACCTATTGCGTCACTTATAAAATGAAGCACAAATATAAGTAAGGGAAAATTGCAAACTTTTCATGCAATTTTCCCCACCTGCATTATCTAATTTTAGAATAACTCTATATAATAGTAAATACATAATACAAAAAAATTAAAATAACATTTTTAAAACTTATATTAAATTAGTAATCGATTCCATTAACTAATCACACAATAACAAAATTGTTAATAAAATCGATTCTAAAACTTAAATTCCATGTATATCGTAAACTAAATATAAACTAATAATATATGCAAAAGATAACAATAATCATAAAACTTGTTACTCATGTATTATATCAAAAGTGTAGTAACCTTAAGTACTTAATCTATAATCAATGGCTTCACAAATTCGGCGAACTCATCCCGTACGGCATTGATCTCCTCGTTACTATAGGGAGCGTCTAACTTGAACTGTAAAATAGAAGATCAAAAAACATTAATCGCCCGATCTTCTAATTTTTTCTCCGTGGTGATACCAAACCTTATAACTCCTGTCTATACCGTTCTTAAACAAATGTTCTCTTATTTGGGCAATTTTCATACGCTCCATGTTACCACATTTGAGACATGGGCAATGAACCAAATCAGGATTATCCGCATTCTTTACAGAAAACTCCAAAAAGAAGTCAACACTTTCCCTATATTTTACCGTTAACCTATTCGCACTCATCCAATCTCTATCCATTTCGAAACTTCTAACAAAACAACAAAACAACAATTTAATTAACCTAATTAATACAATAAAATAATTCTATATCAACTTAACCTAATTAATTTAATAAAATACTAATCCTACTGAAATTTCTACCGAAATTTCGACAGCATAACATCTATAATTCGGACGTTCCCGAAAATTTTAAACATGCAACTAATCTATTAAAACATCCACAATAATACAAACAAACAAAACTATAATTAACAGTACAAATATTACCACCCATCCGACCGCAGTCATGCAATTCCAGAACTTACTTCACTATGGATGAATATCTAGGATATTCAAACTCTTCTAGGATTTATAAAATATAAAGAAATAAAGTTTGAGTAGCTTACCAATTCCAAGCTAGCGTTCAAGCAATTTCTGCGAAAGATACTACCACAATTGAAAAGCTGCATTGTGAATAAAAGTACTCTTAATTCAACCAACTAGTGTTAATATCAATAATTATAAAACTTATATCGTATGTATGATAACAAAAAGTGGTAACCTTGTACTTAATCACTCATCTATAAAAGAAAATATAAAAAACATTAATTAAAATAACAATATGACCAATATATCAAATTAAAATAATCAACACCTTTAATAATTCAATTTTTAAATCAATAAAACTTATTTTACTCCTTAGATATTAAACTTTTAATAAAATAATTCAATTTAATAACTCCAACTATTCTACTTTCAAAACTCATCAAATTCAAACATCAATTATATAAATAAATATATATTTGAGAGTTAGTCACCATTATTTGTACTTTTAAATTTTACTATCGTAAAATTCAAAAATACACCTCAAAAAATAGTATCATGTATGGGAATATCTTCCTACTAGATTAACTAATTATACATTGATTCTTGTGTATGTAAATGAAGCTTATAGATTATAATGCAAGACTAAGTAAACAAAGTAATTTTGAAACACCCCCTAATATTATTAACAAATCATTAAAGTTACTTAAGTGTCTAAAGTCAACCTAAAATCATGTACAATTTTAATAATTGTGAGATGATGAGGCAAGTTTGAAGAAACTAGAAAGATTCGTTATTAGGATTTATTGTATTTTTATTGTACAAAATATATAAACCATAGCATAATATACAAAAGAAAACACATTCAAATCTTATTATACAAATAGAGAAATTGAAATACTGTCAAAGATCCCAACAGCCTAATTACCTCAAAAACTTGACTAACACTGAAGTCTCCTATCTTCCCCGTACCGTGACGAGTACCCAGCAAATTATCATGTTTAATATCACCATAAACTATTTTCTGTTACAAAGAAAAACAAGCACCACAGTATCAATACCACGTGATCACTTCATATGATTGGAAGTAAGAGCTCAAAATAAGGAAGCACATGGGGCACATTATTGGTACTTCAAATTCCAAATGTACAAATTGTGTCACTTATCCCTATCTATCTATATAAAAGAATCCAAAGTATTGATATAATCAAACAGCTTTTGACTCATCAGCCAAAGGAAAACAAAGTATTTTGGATTTACTTAAGCAACATGTCCATGTCAATTAGCCACGTGTGATGTGTTTGGTCCAGAATTTTCCTATATTTTTGTTAATCAAGTAAACAAAGAGAGCACTTTATTTATTGACCAGCCACTGTCTTTCCATTCACAAGATAGCCACTGTCTGAATCCAAATTTTCCTAATTAATCAAGTAAACAAAAGAGACCACTTTTCCCCCATTTCATAATCTACTCATGAGAATTTAAGTCATGTATGTGCAGTTCAATAAAAAAATAAACTTTATTTCTTCTGTTTCTGGAAATTAAGAACTCAAAACCTTTTCTAATTTGAAATACTAAATTTCGACTTAACCTCCATTTCTATAGCCAAAGACAGCAAATCTCTCATCTAGTTATCATCAATATCAAACACAAAATAACTTCTCACCACAACAGCAACAAAACAAACCTAATTGGTGCTAGTTTATACATTAAAATTATAAATACATAAATTAAAAGAAAAAAAAAAAAACAAGTGCTTGCTCAGAAGCTTTTCTCAACGTAGACACAAGCATTGGAGGGTTATGTTTGCCCAATTCAAAACTATGTAGAAATCGTAAAGATTGTGTTCTGGGATGCATTTCATCCCTCTGATGCAGCTAACCAAGTGCTTGCTCAGAAGCTTTTCTCTTCCATGTTTTCTCATATGAATCACACCCCTTCTTCTATTGCCCCTGTCCCTCAACCTATGCTTAATTATTAGTACTTGACTACATAATAACCAAATATTTTCTATTTATATAACTTGCATGATCATGAGATGGTTGATATTCATCAAATGTACCTAGTTATTTACCACGGTACTAATAATTTAAGATATGTTTATTTTTAGTTTACCTACAACTAATATGGCATTATGTATTATTAAGCTATGAAAACTATAAAAAAAATTCAAATCTGTTTTAGACATTGAAAATTAACTATGATCAATGGAATACAAAACTAATGATCCGTTACATTTGAGAGATAATTGAAGATATCCTTCTACTGTACCAAACCAAATAGACCTAAACAAATTACTACATAATATCAAACAATAGTAATATACTCGGTTACTAATTCTCGTGTTCTACTAAGTATTTACTTTTTACATAATTGAAAGGAGGAAATTGCAATCTCACTTCTAAGAAATCAAACAACCAGTTGACACAAGTTGAATACCTCATCATTAGAATCTATTCTTCATGATACAAGTACAGGCCGAGGCCAAACCGAGCACATGCTCTGCAGAAAGCTATCTCCTCTGCTGCAGCAACGGGATCCACAATATGGCTATCACTAGACGATATTGTACCAGATGACTCCCGGAATGCCTGTATTTAAGTATGAGATTAAGTTAAATACTTGAGAAATATTATTAGACATTAATGTCATTTGAGTAGTACAAGCATAATTTAAAAGAAATCGTTCAGACTTGTGGGCTAAACTTGTAAGTCATAGAACAGGAATAGGGTTGATGAAAGGATCTTAACACTGTGTTTAACAAATAGAACCTAGAATGAATTAATCGAATCATGTCATCGCATGATCCAAAGTAATAAATTGCTTTAGATTATTATAGCTGAAATGTATCCCAAATTCCCAATCACATAAGTGCAAACCAAAACAACCCATTCCTCATTGTTGAATTTTTACAGTAGCATCCAAATCAACCAAACACTTACTTTTCCAATAGCCAAGAGTTAAAAGGCTACTGGATAATCAACAAACTAAGAAATGCATGTAATGAATACAAACTAAATAATAAAGGGATATATGAACTTCCCTTAACTACATTTATCTAATCCTATTTCCTTTCCTATAGAAACTGGAAAATAAGTTACGAGTACAAGCTCAAGTACCAACTTTATTGCTTTTTCACAAGGATAATACCTCCGTTTACATTGGATCTTATGTTACAATTATCTTCAAATTATTGCCAGGATTGTCTTGATGATGTTTCAATTTGCAATTTTGTAGGTGGTTTACTATTCTATTCTGTTTTGTTGATAAAAGATCTTGAAAAAGGAAAAGGAAAGAAAGAAATACCTCTCCGTCAGATCCCCTTACAGTGAGACGATACACAACAAGGATGAGCCGTTGTCAGAGAATATAACATCACGTATTTCTCCACACCAACCTGCAAAGCCATCATCAAAGAAAGATGATATCAATTTGAAAAAACACACACACACACACACACATATATATAGCTGAAATGTATCCCAAATTCCCAATCACATAAGTGCAAACCAAAACAACCCTAACCTACACAGAGAGACTGAGAGAGAGAGAGATCGAGAGAGAGAACGCAAGAGAAAAAGAGAGGGAAAGAGAGAGACTTACGGAGGTCGGAAAATTGCCGGTTCGAAATCACAGAGAGCTTCAGACCTTCGAAATCGCAAGAGAGAAAGAGAGGGGAAAGAGAGAGACCTTCAGCTCTTCCAAATCGCAAGAGAGAAAGAGAGGGAAAAGAGAGCTCGAAAATGAAAGTTTCATTTGACTGTTTGGGGGTAAGTGAAAAATAGGAGAATTTGCGTCGTTTTGTCACCCTCACAATCTTTTTACCGTCGGTTTTAAAACGACACACAAAGCTTGAGTGAGGCTTTTAAAACGACGCTAATAATGAACGAATTTTTTTAATTTCTTGACTTTTACCGTCGGTTGGGTAATTAGTGACAAACATAGAACCGACGCAATTTGTTTATTTTTTGTGACATTTTAAAAATGACGAATATAGTGAATATAGTACTATTCACGTCGGTCAACGCGATGAACAGTCGCGTTGACCGACGTGAATAGTGGATTTTGTTGTAGTGATAATACACTGTAGTTAAAGTAAGAGTTCTATCTACTTTTTTAAAATTCTGAATAATTTACCCTTCCAAATGATAATATTGAAATTCCAGGTAGAGGTTTCGTTGGCTAAGTGGAGTTATTTGGGATGGTTTTGGGTTGGTGTGGGCTTCGTGGGCGGTTAGGGTTATTGGGGAGTTCTTGGTCCCTGTGGTAGAGTTACTAGCAGTACAATTTGGGGTGGAAGTGGCTCATCAATTTGGTTTTATTATTTTTCGTGTTGACTGTGATTCGATGATTGTCGTTGGCTGGGTTAATAACCTAAATATAAATGTTGTTTATCAGTCTATTCTTTTTTATGTTAGTTCTTTATAAGCAATTGTTGGTGGAGGTGCTTGCAATGCTATTTTGTATTTTGTGAATGTTGTGTCCACGCACTAGCTACCTCTATTACTAATGGTGTAGGAAAGAATATTTGAATAGATACTTGTCCTAGTTTTTCAAATTCGTCTCTAATAACAGTTGATTTGGTTCTTTGAATGAAATGTTTCTTTTTTAAATAATAATAATAATAATGAAATAGTGAGCTATATAAATATACTAATGGGTAAATAATATTTTGGACCCTATGGTTTGCAAAAATTATTAATTGGATCCAGTATTTTTCAAAATTGTACAAATGGGACCCTGAACTTATTTTTTGTCAAAATAAAACTTAATATTAATCTGATCTAGAGATGTTGTGACAAAATAAGTTACATTTTCTGTATCTGTTTGTGTTAGAAATAGTCTTAAAATTGGTTTTATTTAAAAATAAAATTGTTAAAAAATTGACCTTAGGGTCCTATTTTTACCATTTTAGAAACTATAGGGTCTATTTTGGCATTTAACAAAACAAAGGGTCCAATTGATAATTTTTACAAACACAGGGTCCAAAATAGTATTTACTCTATAGTAATTAATTAATCAAACAAGAACATAGACAATATAGATACATACCCTTCAAATACAGATACAAATCAAACAAGAACATATAATAAAAACACTATTTGGGGGTAGATGCCTTATCTGTCTTTGATCCACACACCGACAAGGAGGAACCAGCAGATGCGAGGAAGATGAACCAAACGGTGGAGGAGGAAACCGAAGTTATTTTGCCAAGATCTACCATTCTGCATTTGACAAAGGAGCAGGGAATTAGGGAGGATTTTAACAGATTCCTAGAGGGATCAAACAGAACCAAAGATATGGTGAAACTTGGAAAGTCTTCTAAGCCTCCAATTTTTAAACCTATTACCCAGAATTTGTGTGATAAATTTAGTGCAACTGTTGCTAAGAAACCAAAGATTAAAACTAAACTAGATGACGTATATGATGAAGTTGAATAATGACAATCAGCTACGGTCTGTTATGTATTAAGGTAAAATCCACTAATAGGAGCTTTTGAAGGTTTTGCTAGGAGGGTATGGAAGGAAAGAGGAGTGGATAAGGTCGGCTTGCTAAAATCGGGCATCTTTATTGTCAAGTTCTTAGCTTCGGGTACTAAGGATGAAATTATGGAAGCTGGGTTTTTATTCTTTGACAAGAAGCCGATAATAATGAAAAAATGGGATCCTATGACAGATTTTGAGAAGGAAGATGTTCATGTGATTGCCACGTGGATTCAACTCTATGGACTAGACTTGAAATATTGGGGAGAAAGGTCATTATTCAAAATAGTTGGACAATTGGGAGAGCCACTTATGGTAGAATCGGTGACGAAGAATAGGGAACGTCTTAATTTTTCAAGAATTCTTGTAAAAGTCTGATTGCATCAAGAATTCCCTAGTGCTATCTCTTTTTACAATGAATTAGATATTGAGATTATGGTTACTGTGAAGTATGAATGGATCCTGGTGGTATGTAAACAATGTAAGAAATTGGGAAATACAGCAGCCATATGCAGGAAGAAGGACTTGAATGTAGAAGTTACGACAAAGCAAGTTTGGGTTGAGAAGAAACCAAAAGAGAAAATGGAACAAGGAAAAAGGGACACTTTGATAAATGAAGATTGATTCCAACAAGTGAAGAATTCGAAGAAAAAGACTGTAGAAAAGGCACCTGCCATTGAAACTTCAAAAAAATTCCAAGTTTTGACAGAAGGGGAATGCTCCTTTTGGCCAGAAGAACAAGATGGGCAGCTTGATGAAATTGAGGCTATAAGAACAGGAGGGGGAGAGCCTCCTACCTTAGATGGATAAAACCATGAGCTGGAATGTCCGAGGGATCAACAAGCGTTGTAAACAAATAGAGGTTAAGCATCTAATCTCTAAATGGAAAATAGGCTTTGTTGGTCTCCTCGAGACTAGAGTTAAGGCTCCTAAATTAGGAGCTTTATACTTAAACATGTTTCAAGGGTGGTGCTTTACGACAAATAATGCTTGGCATCCTAGTGGTAGAATAATAGTTAGTTGGAATCCAATTTTGTTTCACGTAAATATATATTAAGTTTTTCTTAAGTAAACTAATTCATATGGAGGTGACAACGGGTAAGGAGATAGTTCATGTCTCCTTTGTGTATGGAATGAATGATGAAGAAGATCAGAAAAGGTTATGGGAAGACTTAAAAGACTTGGCCCATGGAATCAAATATCCTTAGGTCATGGTCATGTTGGGAGACCTTAATGAAGTATTAAGCATGGATGAAAGAATTAGGAAAAGAGTGAAGCCTCACCGATTAAAGCATTTTCAAAACTGTATGGAATATTGCAAGATGGAAGACATTAAAAACACAAGTAACTTATTTACTTGGAACAACAAACAAGAGGAAGAGAGAAGAATTTATTCCAAGATTGACAGGATCATGGGAAATCAGTTATGGCTTCAGAGATTTAGCTCAGCAGAGGTGGTCTTCTTACCGGAAGGAAACTTTGATCACAGTCCAGGAATTCTAATGGTGCATCCTGAGATTAGAATGGGGAGGACTCCATTCAAGTACTTGTTGGGCTTTGTGCCCTAAATAAAACTCTATTTCAATGTAATCTTTTTCCATTCAATTATCAATAAAGAAACATAATTATTTTCATTACTTATTTAGCATGTCATTTGGTTCATGTGATCATTTATATGTTTATTTGATATAAATTCATCCAAATCCTTATCACATTGATATTCTTGTTTATTATGCTGTCAACATAGTGGAAAGTAATCAAGATTATGTGATTAAATGTATTCCTAGATTTATCAGTACACAGGGTTTAACTGATATGATAATCTACAACATAGTTTACTTGCACCTTGAATAAGTGCTATGTCCTTTCCAGGGTATTGGTTAAAGTAAAGCTTGGATTGGATGCATGGAGTAAGAATTGGAAGGGACCGATATTGAACATGGATTAGATATGATAAATTTACCGTAATATCTATTCAATTCAATATCACCTAGTTGATCCTAGATCAAATGATCTTAATCCTGACATGGTTAGGTTCGATCTCAAGAGTGTTATTTGTGTTCTTTGATTTGTTAGTTAAGCCTGCCTTTTGGTTTGAGTCATACGTACATTTTGGGAACATGGTAGTACAATTGAGTGGGAGCGCTAATCATAGATATGGAATCTATAGCTTCTATCTGGACATAGAAGTTAAACGATGATTTCATTCGAGCTTGGCTAAACAGAGATAAATTGTTGAGTACTCACAATTTATTAATTATTGTAATTATAACAATGGTTATTAATAACGTATCTATATCGTGGAACATATAGAGCGTTCTATGTAGCTGAGAGTGCAATTCTAAGTTCTATGGTGAATGCAATGAGGAATTAATAAGTTAGTGGATTTACTTGGTAAATTGTAGATCTACTTATTGGAAGCTCAGTTATGCAGGCCCATGGTCCCCATACTAGTTGAGACAAACTGCTTGTAAGACTCAGTTAATTGATTTTAATTAATCAATTATAATTCTAAAATTAGACTATGTCTAGTTTATGAATTTTTCACTAAGATATGGCTTGATTGTGAAGAAATAGTATTTTAGGGTTTATTTATTAATTAGGAGACTTTATTGAGTCTAATTAATAAATATTATAGATGACAATTTTATTTGATAATTATTTAAATTATTAAATAAATAATTTTGGCATTTATAGGGTTGAAAGTGTAAAAAGAGGTATTTGTGAAAAATAGATAAAATAGTTGAGAAAAATGACAAAAACCAAACTAGTGTAGGGCCCACTATGTGGCCGGCCACTAGATGGGATTTTTTACTCTATTTTTATCAATTTTTTATTCCAAATAATTCAACCCTAACCCTAGTGGAAAATAGTATAAAAGGAAGGCTATGGTCTCATTATCCAACTAATGCCTCTTAAGCTAAAAACCTAGTTTTCTCTCTAGGTTCATGAGACCTCTTCCTTCTTCTTCTTCTTCTTCTATTTCGAAATACTATAGCCTCTCTTCACAAATAACTTCAAGCCTTAGTGATTGAGTGCATGCCCAATGTTTGGTGATTTAATTGAGAAAGAAGGCCTTGCTCGGTTTAAGTATCAAAATACTCATAAACCTATGCTCTCATAATCGCACCAAAAAGCTAAGGTTCTCTTGTTTAAGGAGGGATACGAGAACACTACTATTTTTCATGTTTCAATTCGAGCAAAGAGGTCAAATAATAGAATTTATTCAATAACTAACATGGAGGGGGAATGGACGGACAAACCTGAAGAAGTGAAAACAACTTTCTTTGATTATTACAAGACTTTGTTGGCACCAATTTCACTTCAAGGAGAGTTCATATCCCAAAAATCATCACACAAGGGTCAATTGTCTTGAATAAACACAAACAACTTTTAATGGCTGAATACACAAAGTAGGAAGTGAAATCAACTACTTTTGCCATTCCAGGGGTTAAAACACCGAGTCTAGATGAGTTTGGTTGTGCCTTCTTTCAACACAACTGGGACTTGGTTGGAGAAAAGCTAATTAATGTAGCACTTGATTTTGTATACACAAGGAATATGTTGAAGGAAATAAATACCATAGTTATTACCTTGATTCCAAAAACTAAAATGTCTGGCCAATGTTAGTAAATACTGACCCACAGCTTGTTGCAAAGTAATTTATAAAGTTGCAACTAAATTCATTTGTTCAAGATTGCGAGCTGTCTTGCCAAACTTAATATCTTAGAATCAGAGTGGATTTGTACAAGGAAGATACATTGTGTACAATATTATAGTGTGCCAAGATTTAGTGAGATATTATGGATGGACAAATGCCAAGCCTAATTGTATGATAAAGTTAGATCTAAAGAAGGCCTATGATACCATAGAATGAGACTTTATTGAGGAGATGCTCACAACCTTTAGTTTTCCCAAAGAGTCATTCAACTTGTTATGCTTTGCATTAAGACTCCAAGGTTTAGTTTGAGGATTAATGGAACTCTTCATGGTTATTTTGAAGCAAAAAGAGGTTTACGACAAGGTGATCCTATGTCACTCCTTCTCTTTATTATTGTCATGGAGTACCTTTCTAGGATTATGGATAAAGTTGGGAGAAAGCATGATTTCAAGTATCATGAGAGATGTCGTGGTCTAAAGCTCAATTACCTTTGTTTTGCATGACGTTCTTCTTTTTTGTTATGGGGATTTTATTTCTACAAATTGGTTATTGCAAGGGCTGAAATTATTTTCTCAAACATCGGGTCTACATCCTAGTGAAGAGAAATCTTTTGTGTAGAATGAGGCAAAGTGAAATACAAAGAGTGCTTAATGCCATTGAATTCACTAGAAGTCAGATGCCATTTTGGTACCTTGGAGTGCCCATTTGTGCAAGGAGGCTTTCAAAGGCTAAATGTACACAGGATTGGTAAAATGATTGTTCGTATCAGAACTTAGAGTTCCAGACATATCTCTTTTTCTGGGAGTGACCCTTATCAACTCGGTATTAATTGTAATACATTCATATTAAGGGCAAATAATGATAATTCTGAAGAGTGTTTTAAAAAGGATTATTGCCATATGTTGAGCGTTTATATGGAAGGAGAAGATAGAATATCAAGGGCTGAGGTATGTAGTTTGGAATGAGCTATATAAATCTTGTAATGAAGGTGGTCTTGGTTTCTAAAACTTGATAATTTGGAACAAAGCAACTCTTGGGAAGTATGTATGGATGGTGGCCAATAAACAAGTTAATCTCTGAATTAAATGGGTACACAATATATACATAAAGGGAAAGTCTTAGTGGGATTACAAAGCAAAAACGCAATGCAACTTATACTGGAGACAAGTAACTCGAATTAAAGATGAAATCAAAGAAAAGGTTTCTTTACAACATTTTCTGCTAAACAAGTACTCTATTCAGCATGGCTATCAAGTGTTAGCACCACATTGTGAAGCCAAGTCATAGTATAGAGAGGTTTGGGGTACGTTTCTTATCCATAAGTATCGTTTTGTCCTTTCATTAGCCGTTATAAATACATTACAAACAAAAGATAGATTTCTTAAGTTTGGCATCACTATAGATGATACTTGTTTGATTTGAGAGCAAGATGCTGAAACTATACAACATCTATTCTTTGATTGCCCATTTAGTAGAAGATGTTAATTTGGAGGAGATCAAACTTTGTTAGGATGGAGAACCTTGAGTATTTCATTGCCCCAACTCTTGCATTCCATCAAGAGATCAAAATAGTCAAATTTCAAGCGGTAGGTGTCTGCCACGATTGTGGCTGCTACAGTTTACAACATATCGAGGAGTTGAAATAATATTTTTTAGGACAAATGTGTAAGCTCGTTGCCTATGTTAATGCTCTACATTCGGAATGCGGTGAAAGTTAAAATTTTATAAATTCTACCTAAAAAAATGAAAGAAAAAGACATGGAATAGTTTTCGCAATTGTAAGTTTATAACACAATTAGTTTTTATAGTTTTTATAGGTTGTATATGTTGGAAATTATTTTACCAGGATCTAGATTTACTAACAAGTATGTTGGATTAACAACCTAATATGAATTCTAAAACAATGAAAATAAACACATATAAAGTTAGAAAACCTTACAGTGGGTGCAGCGAAATAATATGACTCCTTCCGTTCAGATCTCTAGCCCTTGATTCCTTTCTGTAGCAGAGCATCACCAAGATCTGAACCTGGATCTTCTTTTCTCCTTCTTTGATGCAGAAATTCCATAGTCTTCCATACTATGATTGAGATACCACTTGATGTGTGTGGGCACTACTCATCTCACAAGGATTTCGAAAATTCTCTCTCTTTTCTCTCTTAATTTCGTGGCTGATAGCATGCAAGAGAAGAGACACAAAGGTTGCTTTATATAGGGAGAAGAGAGAGCACAACTTTCCAAATAAAACAGTTTCCTCTTTTACTGTGTAATTGATTAACTGCCTTATTTAGTGTGATCCACCACTTTCCTATTATTTGCTAGGCTTTGATTAGCAATTACATGACAATTAAAAAATAAAAATAATAATTGGGAAACACAAAGGGAGTGCTCGGCCATAGAGGGAAAATGGGCCTCACTTGGATTTTGCAGTTTCCTCAATTTTATTTCAATTTCTCCAAAAATGCCATTTTTCCAATTCTAATCATTTAAATGCCAAAACTAATTATTTAATAACTAAACTAGATTATTAAATAATATTGTCATTTAAAATAATTATTAATTAGACATACAAAGTCTCTTAATTAATAATTAAACCTAGAAACCCTTTTCTTTACGATTTCATCCTTAAACTGTGAGAATTCATAAAGTAGACATAGTCTAACTTTTAGAATTATAATTGATTAATTAAAATCAATTAACTGAGTCTTACAAGCAGTATGGCCTCAACTAGTATGGGGACCATGGGTCTATATAACCGAGCTTCCAATAAATCGAACCGAATTTACCAAGTAAATTCCCTAACTTATTAATTCCTCATTGAATCCACACTTAGAACTTGGAATTGCACTCTCAGTCATATAGAAACGCTCTATATGTTCCACGATATAGACACGTCATTAGTTATCCATTGTTATAACCCTAATGTGATCAATGATCCTCTATATAGATGATTTACACTGTACATGATTGAATTACCGTAACACCCTACAATGTATTTTATCCTTAAAACACTTAACCCTGTATAAATGATATTTCACCTAAGTGAAATGAGATCTCCACCATTTATCTTCGTTTGGTTAAGCTCGAAGGAAATCATCCTTTACTTCTATTTGCCAAATAGAAGCTATAGATTCCATATTTATGTTAGCGCTCCCCCACTCAATTGCACTACCGTGTTCCCAAAATGTACGTATTACCCTGATACAAAACTAGGCTTAACTAACAAATCAAAGAACACGAGTAATACTCTTGAAATTGAGCTTAACCATATCAGGATTTCGATCATGTGATCTAGGATCAATATATGATATTGAATTGAATAGATATTTACGGTAAGTATCAAAATCTAATTCAAAGTTCAATATCGGTCCATTCCAATGCATACTCCATGCATCCGATACTGGTAAACTTTGCCAATGTCCTGGAAAGGACATAACACTTTTCCAAGGTGTAAGAATACCTATCGCTGATTATACCATGTCAGTCTAAATCCAGTGTTCTGACAAATCATGGAATCTACTTTTGAACATATAATAAAGATTATATTCCACTGTGCTGACAACACTATAATCTTTAACCAACTCATATGTTCTGGACTTAAAAAGAATTCATACATTATATACATATAATCATGAAATAAATCATGTGAACCATGCAACATAAAATGTTATTTCTGATCTTTATTAATGAGTAAATCTGATTATATGAAATGAGTTTTATTTAGGGCATAAAACCCAACAAACTCCCACTTGCACTAATATAAAACAAAAAGTGCATTTCAAATAATCATTAACACCTTGATATACCAATCAAGTGTAATAGTAGTATACTCCTCGTAATGGGATCTGACAGGTTGAATTAAACACAACCTCTTCTCCACCATTACTCTTCCTTAATCACAAAATCCTTGATAATGTGAAATTCCTCTCTATATGTCTACTCTTTTGGGATACTGGATTCTATACTTTTGGGCAACTACTCTTTCGTTATTCAGGAAGTAACCCTAGTAGTTAAGGCAAGTTGGAACACTGCCACAAATGTATAGAACATTCTTTAGACTGAATAAGTATCTTTCCTGCAACTTTTAACATTCAGTCTCTCTCTGGTAGACCAAGAGATTTCAGATAGGTTTTTACACTTCTCCAAAATCACTACTCCACCCCCAAAGTAATCACCATCTCATCAGCTGACTTTCTAGCACACAGGCAAGTCTCGAAATCTGATGTGGTGTAGTCTAAGAGTTTCAAAACCACCCTTATTGACTAACATATAGTTCCTCTTCTTAATCTTAAGATTTACTTGATTGTCTTCCAATGTTCTTCTCCTGGATTAATCTGATACCTACTCATTACTCCCACTCAACAGCAGGTGTCTGGTTTAAGGCATACTAAAGCATATCTGAGACCTCTCACTGTTGATTTAAGAAATTCTTTCATGGCTTTATCTTCTCTGGAATAGTTGAGACTTTTCCTTAGATAAATAAAATCTATGTCTAAGAAGTTGTGAAGCTTCTATAGATTGCCATTGGAAAGAAAGTGCTTCAGCATCTCATGCTTGCATTAGAATAAGTAATTTCCATGTATACCATAAGCCATAGGTTTAGATAAACTCAAACCTATAATACTAGGAATAGGAAGTTTTGTTAAGTCCATTGAATAGACTTATGAACGAAAATTTCCCATTATGTCCTTCTAACAGAAAACTTTAGGTTACTCCATGTGAATGGATCAAACTATAGTTCTCTTGGCTTTCTTCTTAGTTTCTTATCTTGACAATCCATTACTTGTTTAAACTCACAATGGATTTTAATCACTAGTGTCTTCCAAGTCATAAGAAGAGTGAGTTCCTAGAAACTCTCCCACTACGACAAGGTACCGTGAACTATGTCAAAGAAAACTAAATGGTATAGACCTCTTCAGTTGTGTTAAGACAACAGAGGCAGTGGGATCATCTTGTAAAATAAGATGATAGAACACTTATGGAATCAAGAAAAAAAATATCTCCTTTATTTGCTACTTTATTTTCAGACTTAGTCATTTTCTTAGAAAAGTAGTATTTGTTTAAACAAACACTTTCTTATCTAATGACTATGGAATGCTCCACCCCTAATCACTTAGAATAGCTAACAAACATGCAAACCAAGGTTAGCAGTTCTAGCTTTTCTTAAGATTTCGATTAGGTCATCCATGAATCTAGTAATGATTTACATTAAGTATACAACCATTACATCATTCTGAAATTTTATTTCCATAGAAGGATTTAGGCAACGACTAGTAACTAATCATCAATATGCAACTCGAATTTCTGGGGAGGTAAGTTTGGATATTATTCAAAATCAAATTAATGATCTTTGAACTGCATATCTACTAACTTTTTCTCCACACCTATCAGTTCGCAAGATCTTTAACCACTTACCTTCACCATTGCTAGAAATTCATGAAATTTTTCAAACATTTCAAATTTCTTTTGCATAAGGTAAAATCTAGAGTGATCGTTTTAAGAATACAACGAAAACTCATATCCACCCCTGAATGTACATCCATCTGCGAATGAGATGAAATTACTTTCAGTGGATATAGGCATATTAACTCTTTGCAGAGAATGATCTTGTCAAAACCACTATGAACAAGATACAAATGCCATAGATTTATAAAATATGTGGTTGAATCTTTTGATGACTTAAGTTATATCAAAGAGTTCATAGAATAGTTCAAGTGGATTCTGGTCACAGAATACTAAACTCATACAGTTTAAATCCATTGAAAGAAAATGGTCATGAAACACTTGTGAAAGTGTAACTGTATAATTAGTAATTCTCTCTTGGACCACCACTACTAATCTAACTCTATGATTTGCCTATACAAGTAGGAGATATCTAAGATTGAGGATTTATATCATTTAGGGATAGAATTCCGGGAATATAATCATATGCGTCATCCAATGATTTATAGAAAATAATTTAGAGAAAATAAGACTTTATATGATTTATAGACCATTCATCCAATGATATGTCATTAAGCTAATTCGAAATGAATAAGCTAAGAGGAATTAGGATAATTTCGTTTTAAATAAGAATCCAACGATGCTCCGATTATCGAGAGTCAAAGTAATCTTATTTATATAATCTTCTTGTTTCATATTGTAAAACACTAGTCTAAGGTGTCATCAATTGATGAACAGCTAGACCTTGCGTATACAATATTTATCTTTCGAGATCTAACACTATTATGTTAGTCTAATGGTGAAAATCCATTAGGGATTTATCTCATTAGAAAAAACAAATCAAGTTAGACCAACAATGAAGATTCGAAATTAAACTACAATTTAATAACAGAAAATAACATGGTTCAATACAAATTCATACACAATTCAGAAATTATGAAGCACATAGCAAGTAGGAATGACAAGTGAAAATACTAAAACATACAATCCTAAATAATTTCCAAGGTTTTCAACAAACTGATATCAGTGTCCCGTTTAGGCGAGAGTCAAAGCTATCATCCATTGAATAGAGTTGTCAGCTCATCTAAAATGTCAACATTCTAGCAACCTTTTATTCGATCAAGATGTGAATCCGCGTTGTCCCGTTTAGGCGAGAGTCAAGGCTATTCTATCTTATGAGCTTCCACCATTGTTTCATATTCTTGCAAGTCTTATATAGTCGCCACCATTAGGGTGATCATAAACGATATAAAAAACTTACAAGATTACTTATCTTTCGAGATTAAACGGTGCTAACTTGCTAATGAACGTTCCTCCATTAGGGAGGATTACTCACTAAAACAATAGGTATGTAAAACCAACAATGGAGATCGAATATCCTTATAACAAAAAGCTCATTATTTAATGAAGGGTTGTATTTTCTTCTAATATTTATTTTAATCCATTTATTTTAAATATATATTTATTTAATTAAAATTTCCAATTTAGAATGAAAAATTCCAAATATAAATTTTAATTTAATATTTATAAATTATACTTAGATGGATAAATAACGTGAATTATTTCCATCTTAGTAATAATTTCCATAAATATTTAGAAAATTATTCAATTTAAGTTGTTTCAAAATTAATTTGAATTAATTTACAACTCAAATTTAATTTTCTATAAATATATATTGCATTTTCGAAAATGCTTTAAAATAAAATAAAATAAATCCTGGAAAATTACTCTAATTTTATGTTGGCCCAAAATTAATAAAAATTAATTTTCAACAAAAAATATAATTTTCCTATTTAATTAAATATCTAAGAAAAATTTCAAATATTTAAGTATCATGATTAAAAAATCAACTTAAATATTAATTTTCTATTTAATTAAATACACTAGAAAAATACTTCATGCAAGAAAACCAGCTTTTACCGGCGCATTGTTGCGCCGGCAAAAGTACACTGACTGCGCCGGGAAAGCTTTGCCGGCGCAGTTGTGCGCCGGCAAAGCTTATCTGGGAAGCTTGGTCGGTAAAGGACTTTTTACCGACGCGTACATTAACTGCGCCGGTAAAACGTCCTTTTACCGGCGAGGAATAACGCCGGCAAAAAATAAGCGCCGGTGTTAAAAAATGCCCTTATCCGCCTTGAACCTGCTATGATTAGGTTTTGCCGGCGCATGTAGTGCGCCGGCAAAACTATTGGCGCCAATCTGACTGTTGGCGCCAATTGTTTTTGCCACTTTTTACCGGCGCACTATTGCGCCGGCAAAAGTATTAAATTTTATTTTTAAAAAAATTTAATTAATTATATTTAATTAATTTTAATATTAATTAATTTTAATATTAATTAATTAAATATAATTAATTATATTTTTTTAAATAATTATAATATTATATTAACAAAATAAACCAACATAATTTACATTACAAGATAAACCAACATTAATTACTACTAAAATCAGTATATAAACAAAATGTTAAATGTTCGAACTGGATAATAAAAAAAGTACAGTTCTATAGGCGGGTAATGTCGTCATCGTTGTTTCTCTGAGTCTCGGGAGGCTGCGATGACGATCCAAAGACCAAAGACGGCTCGATGATCCGGCACTGTGAGTGGGCAATGGTGGAAGATCCATGGGAGGCAAGTTGAAACCGGCACGGCTCGAGAAAGATACTCAAACCGATCTTGGAATCGTCTGAGGTAGAGTTGTTGTGTCTCATACTGCTGCCTCGTATGTTGAGTTGTCTGCTCCGCTTCCTCCACTTTTTCTCGTAAAGCCTCGTACCGTTCCATTGTAACGGTCGGTTGGCCGAAGGATGCGTGGCGGTGCTCTTTTGGCCCCAACTCCCTTCGCACGGGGAGATGACCAAAGCCTCTAAGATGCCGAGATCGTTCCCCGAGTACTTGCGTCATAACAGGTAAGTCTCGGGGGTACTGTGTAGGATCGACAGCAGGCTCTTCGGGCTCATCTGCAGTGGGCGCCGGTGCGCCTTCATCCAACTTCGGTTGGCAGGCATCTTCCACTACGAAGTATTTAACAAAAACAATTTAAAAACAAACAAAAAAATGTGCAAGTGTCCTAATCCACCTTCTCACTCCATTACTAAAAGGGTAAAGAACCTATCCCATTCAGGTTTGTAATATACATATAGTGCAATCTACGCTCTTAAGATTATTTCATTTTTGTAAAAATTTCTAAGAAGATTTTCCCCACGCTTCTTATAAGTTAGCAAACTTGTAGTAATTAAGTTTGCCGACTTACAAGAACGTGTAAGAAGACGTTGTACCAAAATATCTACTAATGAAATAATCAAATAAGCAATAGATCATACTATAAGTATAAAACAAGCCCAAACTATCCATGCGGACAAACAATCCTGGATAATTTGGAGAAGCGTATTTAAGAGTCCTTACTGACTCAGCCTCTCCAAACGGGTCTAAGGTATTTCGTGCATGTGTAAAATTGAAAAAAAATTAAATTATCACTATGTGATAATACAAATACAATTGTTGAATTCTATCTTTGGTGTATAACCAAAGAGATGAAGAAAAGATAAAAACAATTTAATTTTATGCTATTTTACAATATCTTATCACATACTTTACAATATCTTATGCTCATTTATACTTATTATAATATCACTTTATTACATTTTCACTTTTATTATTTCAATTAAAATTACAAATATTTTAAATTTATAATTTAAATTAAAAATACAAACTTTTTAAAAAAAAAATTAATAACACTTTATTACATTTTAAATTATATGTTACATTTTTTACTTTTATTATTTTTTTAATAATTTATTATTTAAATTAAAATTACTAACTTTTTCAAATTTATAATATCACTTTATTATATTTTAAATTATACATTACATTTTTTTCATTTTTATTATTTTTTAATCATTTATTATTTAAATTAAAAATACTAACTTTTTAAAAAAAAATTAATACCACTTTATTACATTTTAAATTATATGTTACATTTTTTACTTTTATTATTTTTTTAATAATTTATTATTTAAATTAAAATTACTAACTTTTTCAAATTTATAATATCACTTTATTATATTTTAAATTATACATTACATTTTTTTTCATTTTTATTATTTTTTAATCATTTATTATTTAAATTAAAAGTACTAACCTTTTAAAAAAAATTTAATACCACTTTATTACATTTTAAATTATATCTTACATTCTTTAATTTTTTTTAATCATTTATTAATTATTAATAATTTATTAATCATTTTTGAATCATTTATATTTAAATTTATACATTACATTTCATAATTAAATATTTTCCTAATTATTTATTATTTAAATTGAAAATGTTTTTTTTTTTAAAAAAAAAATGAGTACTATTTTACTAACTTTTTAATTACATGTTTTACATTTCAATTTCAATTTTATTTCATTTAAACATTCAATTAATTTTACATTTTCTCTACTAAAATTTCGGCAGCATAACGGCTTAAAAAGTGTAAACCCAAAATTTTTAATACCTAAAAATAACACAAACAAATATTTCCAGACAATATATAAACAAAAATATAATTCACCCATCCAACAGCAGTCAATTGTATCACAGAACCTACTTCTCTAACATGCATAGACATATTAACTAGTAACAAACCCTACTATGTACTAAGCGAAAGCAAAACAACATACCTGAATCGAGTGTAAAAATGACAATTGCTTGCAGCTAGCGGTAATCCGAAGCGGTCGAACACGAACCTAATTCCATAAAAAAGTAAAACAAAACATTCAATTAATACCTATAAAAATTTCAAAATTTAATCACATATCCATTACCCTACACTAACTTACACATATACACACACATACACATACACTCACACACACTCACATACACTTATGCACACACATACACACACATATACATATATATTTACATACATATATACATATATACATACATACACATATATGCCTACAAACATACATACAAATATATATACATACACCAATATACACATACAAATACATGCATACATATACATATACACACCCACACCCACATACACATACACATACACATAAATACATACACACATACATACATATACACACATATATATACACATCCACATACACATGCACATACACATAAATACATACACACATACACACATACATACATATACACACATATATATACACATCCACATACACATCCACATACACATACACATACACATACACATACACATACACATACACATACACATACATACACATATATATACATAATCCAACATATATACACATACATATACATACATACATGTATTTATACATACACATACATTTATACCCATATTAAAAAAATTAAAATTAAAAAAATTAAAAATACCTTAAATAAATTGGAGGAGGTGGTCTGCGGTGGTGGTTTCTATCCTCGGCCGTCGACGATGGGAACGGTGCCTGCCGGTGGTGGTGGCGGTGGTGGCCGACGAAGTGGCGGTGGTGGTTTTTTTGAAGAAAAAAAAGGGTTATTGAGAGTGATTTAGAGGGATTGAGAGAGATTGATAAAGAAAGAGAGTGATTGAGAGTGGGTTTGAGAGGAATCGGAGAGGGATTGAGAGAGGTTTTGAGAGAAATTTTTTTTCAGAAATGAAAAATGAAAATGGGGAAGAAGGGGGGGCTTCGTGCTCGACTGAAACATATATACACTTTTACCGGCGCATTTGGATGCGCCGGTAAAAGTTCTTCTAAAAGTTTGACCTAAGTCAAACGCGCGTTTCATTTACATCTTTTACCGGCGCACAATTGCGCCAGTAAAAGTATACCCACTAGCCACGTCAAAGTCCACACGTTTTGTTTAATACTTTTGCCGGCGCAAGTCTGCGCCGGTAAAAGTTTCCCCACCTACCAAGGAAATCCACGCGGGAAGTTTCCCTCTTTTTTTTTTGGGACTTTTACCGGCGCATATCTGCGCCGGTAAAAGTATATAAGCGCCACAATAAATGAAATGAAAGGGGGCAAACTTTTCGCGCCTGTTGGCGCTTCATTTCATCACTTTTACCGGCGCATTATTCATTGTTGCGCCGGCAAAACAAACTTATACTGGCGCATTAATGCGCCGGCAAAAATAAAGCATAAATGCAAATGGGATTTCAGTTTTTGCTTTACCTCGACAACTTTTACCGGCGCATTTGACGAACTGCGCCGGTAAAAAGTCCTTTTCCTGTAGTGATCAAGCAAAACAGATAATAACTATCTAGACTTTTCATAGACTAATTAATTCAATTTCTAATTATTATATATTTTAGTTCATTTATTTTAATTAACCATCAAATGAAAAAGTCACTGATTTAAGGTTGTCCAAAATTAAATAAATAATTTTCAACTTTAATCTATTTTTCAAATAAAATTCGAAATTTCTACATTAAAGAAATGTAATTTCGAAATTTTGGGAAATGATTAACAAAATAAAATAAAATATATTTTGAAAATTATTCAAACTTAAGTTATTCTGAAATAAGATTCCAAACTTAAGATAATTTTCAACTTTAATTAAATAACATGAAAATAACAATATTAAAGTATCATGATGAAAATCAACTTAGATATTGAAATTTTCAATTTAATTAAATATATTAAATTCAAGAAATAAATAATTAAGTAAAGAGGAAACTTAATTATTAATTCTAGTTTAATACTAGGAAAATATTCTAAACTTAGATTGTACCAAAATTAATTAGGAAACAATTAATTTCACAATCTATGATATTTTCCTATTTAATATTAGAAATAATAACTAGTACTAGAAATAACTATCTAGAATATATCATTGACTAAGTGTTTTTCTAAAATTAACTTTAAAATATTACAATGAAAAATAAATTTCATATATTTTAAAAGTTAATTATGTTGCTAATTCAATTTTAATTAGGTTAGACTAATATAATTAACCTAATACAATTATTTAAATAAGGCAAATGGGCCTTCACAATTGGGGTAGTTCATGTGAGGGAGAGCTGGGTTCAGTATGTCGTACCCACTTCTATGGCCCCCAACTCTCACACAAGGCCCAAAAGAGAGGAATTTAACCTTAAAATAAACAATTGTTATTCATTGAATAAGCCCAAATCTAATTGGGCCTAAATAAATTTCCTTATGTCAAAATTTATTTTAGCAACCTAGTCCATTTACTTAGTAAAAACTTAAATGGGCTCCCTATATGTATCTAAGCCTAAAAGCAAA
This sequence comes from Cannabis sativa, assembly GCF_029168945.1. Lineage (NCBI taxonomy): Eukaryota > Viridiplantae > Streptophyta > Magnoliopsida > Rosales > Cannabaceae > Cannabis > Cannabis sativa. The sequence goes on along the minus strand of NC_083606.1, from coordinate 74,701,717 downwards.
CATATAGGCTCACACAGGTCAAATGATTTGGATGGACCCTATCATGTTACTAGGTTTACACAGATGAAAGAAGTACAAAATTTACCTGTTACAAATTATTTATAAGATCTATCGTCAATTGGACGATGATTAAAATCAGATCATTGGATCATGATCTGTCAACAAGTTAATCATAGCAATTTAGATCAGATAAATAATAGGTTTGTTAAAAAGTTTTGAATAAACAATATAAACAAACAAACATTGTCCATGTAACAGATGTGAATCAAGATATTAATATAATTAAATTATTATTCTTAAACTAACCAAATAAAGGAAACTAATTTTAAAATATCTAGGTTTATTTGAATCAAATTAAATATCTAATAAGATCAATGATTTGAAAGGAAAGAATCTCCAATATCACTTTCAGATCTTATAATTTAATAAAATAAACCAATTTTAAAATAGATTTGGTTAGATAATTATTATTTTAGGAATAAAACAATAAATGAATAATAATTACCATAATTATATGTCAAAATATCTCAAATTAAGCAATATTCAAATCTCTACAAAAATATCTATGTTATTTAAATATTTAAGATATGATTTATAAATTTCTAATAAGGAAAAAATGATATATATAGAAAAAATATCATTTTTATACTTATAATTTATAAATAATTAAATATTTAACAAAATAACAAATTTTTGAATTTGAAAAAACATTATGGTAAGTATATCTATAAAAATATCTATGTTAATTTCAAATTTATTAATTATTTAATTTACCATATAAGATAATTTTAATATAATATTTTAAATAAAAAGACAAAGTTATCTTTTAATTTAAAATATCTTAAGTATCAAAATATCTAATCTTATAATTAAATAATAAATAAATATTAAAGAACTTAACAAATTTTTAAATCTGACCATAATAGGAAATATTTAAAAATTGGAAACAATCCAAAATAGAAATATTTAAAATTGGAAAAATTCCAAATTGAAAATATTTAAAATTGGAAACATTTCAATTTAGAAATATTTAAAATTGGAAACATAAATTTTGGGAAACAATCTCATGAAAAAATTGGATTTTTGGGGAAAAATCCCAAAAATCGCAACTTTTGGGAAACTGCCCAGGAGGCTGCACGTGCAGCCCAGGAAGGCTGCACGCAGCCTCCTACGCGCGCGGACACAAGGCAGCCAGCCGAGGTTTCTCGGCGTCAGCAGGGTGCATGTGCGTGAAACATGGGCGCTGGCAGGATTTTCACGGGCGGACAGCAGGGTGCTCACGCGCGCGATTGAGCACCATGCATACCCGAAATCCCGATTTTCCAAAATTCATAACTTTTTCAATATTTATCGGAATCGAGTTCCGTAAAAAACAAAATTGCTTAATTTTTCACAAGGAATCCAAATAAAATATTTTCAAAAATTGAAAAAATAATTTCCATGGAAAAATTTCGAACAACATCAACATTCATCATAAAAGCACATAAACCAACATGAAACCATCCAAATCAACACAGAAACATGCAATCATTGTTTTAATTCATATTACATGAAAGTAAATCATTACCATGGCTATGGTGCCAGTTGTTGGAAATTATTTTACCAGGATCTAGATTTACTAACAAGTATGTTGGATTAACAACCTAATATGAATTCTAAAACAATGAAAATAAACACATATAAAGTTAGAAAACCTTACAGTGGGTGCAGCGGAATAATATGACTCCTTCCATTCAGATCTCTAGCCCTTGATTCCTTTACGTAGCGAGCATCACCAAGATCCGAACTCCGGATCTTCTTTTCTCCTTCTTTGATGCAGAAATTCCATAGTCTTCCATACTATGATTGAGATACCACTTGATGTGTGTGGGCACTACTCATCTCACAAGGATTTCGAAAATTCTCTCTCTTTTCTCTCTTAATTTCGTGGTTGATAGCATGCAAGAGAAGAGACACAAAGGTTGCTTTATATAGGGAGAAGGGAGAGCACAACTTTCCAAATAAAACAGTTTCCTCTTTTACTGTGTAATTGATTAACTGCCTTATTTAGTGTGATCCACCACTTTCCTATTATTTGCTAGGCTTTGATTAGCAATTACATGACAATTAAAAAATAAAAATAATAATTGGGAAACACAAAGGGAGTGCTCGGCCATAGAGGGAAAATGGGCCTCACTTGGATTTTGTAGTTTCCTCAATTTTATTTCAATTTCTCCAAAAATACAAGTTTTCCAATTCTAATCATTTAAATACCAAAACTAATTATTTAATAATTAAAATAGATTATTAAATAATATTGTCATTTAAAATAATTATTAATTAGACATACAAAGTCTCTTAATTAATAATTAAACCTAGAAACCCTTTTCTTTACGATTGCATCCTTAAACTGTGAGAATTCATAAAGTAGACATAGGCTAACTTTTAGAATTATAATTGATTAATTAAAATCAATTAACTGAGTCTTACAAGCAGTATGGCCTCAACTAGTATGGGGACCATGGGTCTATATAACCGAGCTTCCAATAAGTCGAACCGAATTTACCACGTAAATTCCCTAACTTATTAATTCCTCATTGAATCCACACTTAGAACTTGGAATTGCACTCTCAGTCATATAGAAACGCTCTATATGTTCCACGATATAGACACGTCATTAGTTATCCATTGTTATAACCCTAATGTGATCAATGATCCTCTATATAGATGATTTACACTGTACATGATTGAATTACCGTAACACCCTACAATGTATTTTATCCTTAAAACACTTAACCCTGTATAAATGATATTTCACCTAAGTGAAATGAGATCTCCACCATTTATCTTCGTTTGGTTAAGCTCGAAGGAAATCATCCTTTACTTCTATTTGCCAAATAGAAGCTATAGATTCCATATTTATGTTAGCGCTCCCCCACTCAATTGCACTACAGTGTTCTCAAAATGTACGTATCACCCTGATACAAAACTAGGCTTAGCTAACAAATCAAAGAACACGAGTAATACTCTTGAAATTGAGCCTAACCATATCAGGATTTCGATCATGTGATCTAGGATCAACATATGATATTTAATTGAATAGATATTTACGGTAAGTTTCAAAATCTAATTCAAAGTTCAATATCGGTCCATTCCAATGCATACTCCATGCATCCGATACTGGTAAACTTTGCCAATGTCCTGGAAATGACATAACACTTTTCCAAGGTGTAAGAATACCTATCGCTGATTATACCATGTCAGTCTAAATCCAGTGTTCTGACAAATCAGGGAATCTACTTTTGAACATATAATAAAGATTATATTCCACTGTGCTGACAACACTATAATCTTTAACCAACTCATATGTTCTGGACTTAAAAAGAATTCATACATTATATACATATAATCATGAAATAAATCATGTGAACCATGCAACATAAAATGTTATTTCTGATCTTTATTAATGAGTAAATCTGATTATATGAAATGAGTTTTATTTAGGGCATAAAACCCAACAGTATAGATTACAAAGGCCGTCAAGGTGCTGGTAAGCTATAAATTTGGGTTGGAACAATACAATGATTCTGATTTCTCAAAAAAAAAAAAAAGTGGGTAAATTTGAACCAAAATGAAAAATTATAATTTAAGAACAATAAATATAAAACTAGAAATATGGGTATGAATACTAGAAAGAAAAATAAATTAGAATACAATAATAAAATTCCAAGCTTTCTACTCCATCAACTATGATCTCGAGCATGACCATTTTCGAGCCCTAATCAACACAGATTCTCCATGGATATATAGAGAGGAGAGAGACATACAAAATTATTAGCAAATCCATACACATAGAAAAAAGAGGAAAAAAAATCTAATGAAATAGGTCCTCGCCTAGGTTTTTCAATAAATTAAAAATAAAAAGTCATACTTTTTATTATTATAGTGTTAAACACAGAAAGACTACTTCAGCATGAATGGCCTCGACAATAACCTAGAACCCCCTTCAAACACAAAACGTCAACCATGAATGGGGTTGAAATGCCCAGATCCATAGAGATCTTAAACTCTATCAACCTGCAGAGAGAGAGAGAGAAGCTGAACAGAGCAAAAATAAAAGTGAAGTGATGTCAACCTTGGGTTTTTAGGGCTGAGAATCTCAGATTTGTCGTCGTTGGGCATTTGGTAGCTGTCTTGCTTTCGTCGGGGGTGTGCATGGGCATCAAGTGTGTGTGTGTGTGTGTGTGTGTGTGAGAGAGAGAGAGAGAGAGAGAGAGAGAGAGAGAGAGAGAGAGAGAGAGAGATCAAACCTCCTACAACCTCAACCTCTACCCAAAAATGCCCTCATCATCTCTCGCTGTTCAGCATCTGTAAACAAAGAGAGATGGAGAGAGAGAGAGAGAGAGAGAGAGAGAGAGAGAGAGAGAGAGAGAGAGAGAGAGAGAGAGAGAGAGAGAGAGATCTATCTCGTTAGAAATGAAAAAAAATAGAGGAAGAGAGTTGCGATTTGAGAGATGGATTTTGAGATCATTTTTAGGGTTTTTATTATGTTTAAAATGGGAGAGACCAAATGCCCTAACTTTTTACCAATGCAGGTAACATAATGTACGTAGATAATGTAACGTTACCGCTTCAAGCTTCCACTGAGCCTTTCCCTACGGACTAGTAATGGATAAGGTTTATTTTATTTAATAAAATAAATAAAAAGGCAACAATAAATAGTAATTCTCTATTTTGCGATAAGAATGCACCACATTCACTTAATGATGATGTGTCACAATTATATGATTAGCTAAAGAAAACCTTATCGATGGGGTCATTTTTTGTACGCATATTAGAGAGGTGTCGTAGAGAAAATTTTAATGGTTACATGAAATATGTAAACATGATAGTTATATTATTAAGTAGTTGTGATCAATTTAAAAATTAACAAAAAATAATTAATAAATTACTTGTAACTTGATACTAACTTGATTTTATTTTATTTTTTTATAAATAAAGAAATATATTTATAAATATTAATAGCTTAAAAGATTGTAAGAGATATTTTTATTAAAAAATTAATTTATAAGTATATAATTAATTATAATTAATTTAAGTCTAAAATAAATTTTAAAATAACATGTTATAGTAAGTTATATAAAAATGTATAACCATCCTATAGCTACATGTTTGATGTAACAATAAATAATATTTATTTAAATATATACGTATACATAAATATATATATCATATATACCAATCAATTAATCAAACAAAAACCTAAATAGGTACCTTTCATTATTTAAAAAAAAACACAAGGCAAAAAAAGAGAAATACAAAAACCAAACTAACAAGTTCGGAATAACAAATTAACTAAGACAATATAAGAAGCAAAGCATGAGTATACTTAGTTTATACGTACACTTCATGCAGTCCAGCCTTGGTACATAAGGTACTATATATAGTTTCTTACTTACGTAACCACGCATGCATGCATGCAGTGGTATACGTACTATAGATATATATATATATGTATATCTATATTGTATAATATTTAAGAAGTTGATGAGAGGTGATCATCATGATCATTACTAGAAAAGGTGTCGATATTATTTAGTATCCATGTTCGAACACAATATCCAGAGCCCATAGCGTTGCAATTATAGGGATAACAACACTCGTTCATAAAGTTACATTGTTTACCACCAGGCGTACAACCATAACTAGCCACACATTTTCGATCTTCTCCAAATGCAGAACCCTCGCAATGCAATCCTCCACAACAAATCTTGCCTTGTACCACGTTACAGTATTCGCCGGGCCTTTTACAATTATTAGCGCCATTAGTACCTCCATAGCACCCGACCACCGCTACCACCGTTACCATCATTATTACTATTCCATTAATATTAAACTTCTTCATTATTTGCTTCAAAATGTATATTTGTATAAATGTTCTTGATTTGCTTGCTCTATTTATAGGAGAAAAATCAAAACCTAGTTCATTAGTTTCTTATTATTGTTCATGCATGAGTCATGACTCTGATGAAATTAGTATATTATTAATTAATGTGAAGTATATATTGGATTTGCTGCATGCAAGATAATATTTTATTAATCGATTTGATAAGATAATAATGTTTAATATTTCAAAAGATATTTATTGCGGTTAGCTAACGGATAATGTAAACAAATTATTGTGTTTTTATTTTTCCTCAATCCAATACTAATTAATATATGCTGACAAATGGTACATTATAGTTAAAATGAAGATTAATATTTTATATTGTTATTCACGTTTCTGGTTTAGTAACGTGCGCATGTTTCAGCAAAATCAATCAAAGCAAGCTCATTTTTAGGCCCAACCAAGTTAACCTATCAACCACTACAAAAAATCTTATTTTTAGTCACAATAAAAAATTTATGACTAAAAGTGAAAAATCTTGTTATCTATTTTATAGTCTTGGTTTTTATAAATATTTTTATAATTTATTGTTGTGTAATCAATTTTTTATTCTTGGTAAATTTGGTTTTTATTTTATAAACTTTATCTATAGTTTATTATTGTGTAAATATTATAAATATTTTATTTATGATTAATAGTTTTAGGCTTTGTGACCCTTTTGTCTATGTATATCGGTACGTAGTTTCCTTATTTAATTAATTATTTGTAATAGTTGTTATATTTTCAATTTAATTTAAATATGCTTACATTTTTATGTGCAGTTTTGGTGGATTTACTATTTTAATTATAGTCTGGGCGGCGAAAGGGTATTAATTTTAATTTATTTAATCCTTAAAATAATATTAACGTTAGGTGAGCAACTAATTTTTATGCTTTTAATTATCTTATTTAGTTTTGTTTAAATTTTATTTATACAAATATAAGACTGTTGAATTTTATATGTTTTCTAATTATTCTTGATAATATTAATTTATTTATATATAATTATATATGAATTTTATCTGTTTCTTTTTACTAGTTATTCAAATAGTTTTATTATATGTTTAAATTATATATGAGAGCACACTCATTTTTGCATCACTTTTGATAGTTTTGATAGTTTTTACGGCTGTTGTGCCTTTTTGGCTTTTGTGCCATTTATTATGGCTTGTTCCTTCTTGTTTAAGGTAGTTTTGTGGTATGGTCAATGAGCAAGGGAATTGATCCATTTTGTGCTCATGATTTCTACTTCAATGACTGTTTCACTTTAACAGATAAGTATTTCAAGTCTTTTAAGTCCTTATATTTAATATGAATTGTTTTACCATCGTTCTTTCACATTATCTTTTTCATTATATTAGGTGATAATAGAGTTTTATTTTTTGTTATTTTGTAGGTTGGTTTGTGGAGGGTCTACAATTACAGAGAACTTACCGATAAGTTTAATTTTAAAAAATAATTTGTTTGATATTGATTTTCAACAGTTTCTAATTAGGGTAATAGTTTGTTGTTACTAGCCAAAGGGTAATACCTTTGGCTAGTTTTTCTCAGAAATTATGTTTGCTTTTTTAGTTTTTAGTATTGTTGAGCTAGTGTTATGGGTTGTGTGTTAAATTCTAAGTTTATTTTTAGTTTTATTTTGAAAAATGTTATTCTAATATAACTATATTTTTTTAGTTTGGTGTTGTGATGTTTTTCAGTTTTGCTAGCTCTAACGACAATTTATATTGGGAAGGTATTTTTCAATGTGATGGGGTGCTGTTTGACTTCGTTATAGCTGTATTGTCTAAATTTCTGGGGGCAGTTTTGTCCCATGCGGCTCGGAATAAGAATTCTGCAGTGCTTGGTTTGACAAAGCATGCCCTTCGGTTAGACAATGAGCTATCCTGGTTCAAGGAGGTGTCGTCACCAATTGAGGATTGCTGCTTTGTTAATCATGTGTGATTTTATTCACCGCGTCAAAAAAAAAATATGACTAAAAGTGAAAAAATTGTGACTAATTATAAATTATTATTCTTATATTGTGACTAAAAGGTTCGTGGCTAAAAGTATTATATAGTCACAAAAATTACAATTTATTGTGACTAAATGTATTTTTAGTCACAATACTGTTGTGACTAAAACTAAATTAGTGACAGCTTGTAACCAAATACTATTTTTAGTCACAAGTCATATTTTGTTGTGACTAAAAAGTCACATTTAGTCACAAAAAAATTATATTGTGACTAAAATATTGTCATTAAAAATAGCAGTTTTTTGTATTAAACCCCCACTATAAGAAATAAGACTTTTGCTAGTGCATTTTTACACTGTCAAAAGTTGGGTATTTCATTGACAAAAGGGGTCGACAAATCAACGTCAATACTAGAGCTTTTGCCGGTGTAAAATGAAAGCGTCGACAAAAATGACTATTATCGGCATATTAAGATGCAGATAAAAGTGCAACGGCAGTAAAAGATCCAGAGCCGATAAGCCCAACTTACCGAAAGACAAGGTCAGACCACTTCGGTCCACGAAATGATGTTTGGCCTAGATTGTGAAAGCTCCATCAGGACATTTCTAAATGCTCTCAAGGGGTAATCCGAATACAGGCAATCGAAGAGACTTCCTAAAAAACATCTTGCGTGGCGATCTCCAGACTCGGGGTCCCACCATGTCAAGGATTTTTCCCCTACGTCAGATCCAAGGATCATGCACCACCAAAACGAAGCTCTTTTTTTTTTCCAAAGATATATGCTCTGACATTCTAAGTACATCACCTAATTAGCCCAAAATCAATATAAATTATAATTTACCTCATTAATGGGTCAAGTGGACACATATATACCCTACCAGGTTATTCACCCATACTAGGATCTAGACTACAAATAGAACATGATCCCTCTATGTAAAGGGATCAGTTGAGAAATTATTTTTCTACTATAAGAGCTAATAATTAGGGTTCTTCAGCTAAAGCAAAAATACTTGTATAACAATACTTTAAAATTTTTCTAGCTCAATTGTTGACTAAAATTCATTAACGCTCTAACTACATAAAAGTTTTGATTTCTTCTTTTTTAATTTATTTTTTTCTTAAATTTAATTATTTTATATTTAGTTTCAAAAATCTCAATAAACATATACCCATAGCTATTAGTTAATGCAATTTTTCAAATATCCTTAGATTTGAAAAATAAAAGTTATATATAATATATATTTATATATAAATATATATAGCGGTGAGGCACGCATGCATGTCATCCAATTAATTAATTTATGAAACTTGTGTACTGATGTCCTACTGCAACACAAGTTACCATGCAATTAGATAGACCTACCAATATAGAAATGTGTGTTATAGAGAAATAAATTATTGGATCACTTATAATTTGATGTAATAATTTTTATAGGATAATATCACTAATTAATTGTAAAATAAAACGTTTAGAATATGCTAAAGTAGTGCCCTATAATAGCAATAATCTAATATATATGGCTACGTACTAACACCAATAATATTTTTTTAAATAGTTAATGATATTTTAATAATATTATAAATAATGTAGGATTTAATACTTAATCGCTCAAATAATAATATAACACTATTAATATAGTACTAGACGAGAAATGCTAAAGGGCACCACTGGTGCCTAGCACCCTCCTACGTGTCAATATCGCTATTGGTGCAATTAAGTATCGGGTCCCATATAGTTTAATATAATAATTTTTATAGAGTATCGCTAGCCAATTGCAAGTCGACACATTTAGAAGGTGCTAAACACCACTGGTGCCCAATAGCAATGCTCGTACTAGACACCACTGGGTACCTTTAGCATTCTCTAATTAATTAATAGCTATAGGTGTACAATTTCAATCTTTAATTTTCCTAATATATATATGATTATTTTGTATATATTATAGGTAAATACTATTTTAGGTCTTGTGTTTTGTAAAAGTTATAGATTGGATCTTCTATTTAGTTAAATGATAAAATGCATCTTGTATTTTCTAAAATGGTACAAATAGGACCCTCAACTGATTTTTTGTCAAAATAAAACTTAATAATAATCCGACCTAGAGGTGTTATGACAAAACATGTTAAAATTTCTGTATCTATTCGTGTTAGGATTGTCTTCAAGTTAGTTATATTAAAAAAATTATCGAAAATTGAGCTCAAGGTCTTATATTGTCATTTAACAAAATAGAAAATCTAATTTATAACTTTTGTAAAATACTGGGTCCAAAATAGCATTTATCCTATATTAAATAGTCACTACAAAAAATATCACTTTTACCAGCACAGTTCGCTACTGCGCTTGTAAAAGTGAACTGTGCTGGTAAAAGTAACTTTTACAAGCGCATTTCACGAATTGCACTGGCAAAGAGGTCAAAATTTTACCAGTGTACATTTGTAGTGGCTGAAATCTAACTTTTACCAGTGCATTTACGCGCTGGGAAAAGTCATTTTTGCGAGCGCTTTTCATTTTATGCTGGCAAAAGTTCTAATACCAACATTGATTTGCCAACCTCTTTTTGCCAACACATTACAAGTAAATTCTATTTTATCAGCGTAATACCAACTTTTGCAAGCACATCAAAAGTGACATTTTTTTAGTGAGTATTGAATCATCCTTTGGTTACATTTATATCCTTATGAATTTTATTAATAAAATATGATCCTTGCATGCATCATATCCAATAATATATACTTCATGAGAGTCAGCATGATCAATTAATAATAAGTAATTACGAGTAGCAGGTTTTGAATTTTTCTCCTATAAATAGATCATGAAAATCAATAACATTTATAAGTAACGCATTTTTATTAGGCATCAGTGGTGCCTAACACCATCTAAAGGTGACACCTTACAATAATTAGTTAGCGATATTTTCTAAAAGTTATTAGCTTAAGTTATATGAGACCTGATACTTAATTTCATCCATAGTGGTATGACACCGAGATTATAGAGTACTAGACACTACCTAGCGATTTAACATTTCTCACCTACATACATACATACATATATACATACATACATGCAAATAATAAGTTTAATAATGGAATAGTACTAACAATGATAGCATGGTGATGCTAGGGTGGTGTTTATTGGATCACATTCAATAGATTTGGACCCAACTGATTCAATCTAATTGTTTGTTGGATATCAAATTTTGTCATCCAATCCAATCCAATCGAATTAAGTCATCCGATCTGATCCAATAGATGTATTGGATTGGTACGGTTCCAACCATTAGATGCATTGACTGGGTTTTTTTATTGGATATTAGATTGGATCCATCCAATCCACTTTAGCTGCTATTTAAGTTAATTTCATTAAAAAGAAAAATATAAATATAAAAAAATAATTTAAAATTTAATAATCCAACATACATAATAAATATTAGTTTAGTCCAATTTAATTCTCACGGATAATAAAACTATTTAAAAATAAAATTTATTCAATACGCATTGACAACTTTATTAGCGTTTAGGAAGATGAGAATTAATATTTTAAATCTAAGGTTTTTTTTCTTTAATCTCATGTGTTAAATGTATATTTAATCAATTAACATATTTTTTAAATAAAATATATTAAATATATAAAATTATAAATGTATTTTAAAAATATATAAATATAATTAGATGACCATTGGATGATAACTGGATCGGTTTGGTCGGTTATCCATTAGATCGGATGTCCGATCCAACAACCGATCCGATCCGATTAGATTTTTAGAATTTACATCTGATCCGATCCAATTATGATTGGATATCTGATTCTACTGGATCGATTAGGATTGGATCGGTCGGTTGTAATTAGATTGGATGATTTTCGCATACACCTAGGTGCTATGTAATACTATTGGTGCTAGTGATTGTAAAAGATTTGGAGCTCGTTTAATAGGCTGTGTAAGGGTTGTATTGTATTAAATATTACATAACACAATGTGTTGGATAAAATATTGTACTGTATTAATTATTACGACCATAAATTTAATACAATGTGAGTCGTATTATTATAAAAAAATGATTCGTATTAGCTTGTATTATAATGTTTACAATGACTCAGACCCAGACCCAAAAACGGACCCGAATCCTAGCCTCAGACCTGAACCTAGACCCACATCCGAACTTGGACCCAAGCCCAAAAACGGACCCTGATCTCGCCCTTGAACCCAGACCCGTACCCTGGACTCGAACCTTGGACCCTGGACCTGGACTCAGATCTAGACCTGGACCTAGACCTCAGACTCAAATCTCGGGATAGATCCTTACACGGACTCGATTCCTAACCCCTGAACTTCAGCCCCAATCCCGGATCCAGACCTGAACACGGACCTAGACCCCGGTCTCGGACCTGGACCCAAACCCTAGACCCCGACCTAGACTTGGACTTGAACTGGACCTAGACCTGGACCTTGAATCCAAACCCTAACACAGACCCTTACATGGACCGGCACCTCGACCCTTGGACTTTGGCCCCTGGCCCCCAACCCCAAACCTGGACCCAGAGTTGACCTAGACCCCTGACTCAAACCCAGACCTCGGACCCCAGACCCGAGACCCCAAACTTAGACCTGGCCCCAGCCCCTAAATCTAAACTCCAATCTCAAAACTCGAACAGGGACCCAAACACAAAAACCGAATCGGGACCCAACTAGGACCTAGACCTCGAACCTGAACCGCGACCCGGGCCCATACCCTGACCATGACCTGGACCCAGAGCACGAACTCAGAACTTGTTATAGACCCTAAATCCTGAACTCGTACCCCAAATCGGGACCCGAACTCGAACCCCGGACTCGAACTCAGACCCAAACTGCGACCCCGATCTCGGACCCGAACCGCGACTCGGACCCGAACAGCGACTCGGACCCCAGACCCCGGACCCGAACTACGACTCGGACCACGGACCCAAATAGTGACCAAACCCTAGACCCAATAAACTAGGACATAGACCCGAACTCTAGACTCAACCTTGAATTCAGACCCAGACCTCGGGTTCGGGTTCGAGGTCTAGGGTCTGCGACCGGCGACCAGGGTCGGGTCCGGGTATAGGTCCGGGGCCGAGGTTCGAGTCTAGGTCCAATTCTAGGTTCGAGATCTGTTTTCGAGTCTGAGTCCAGGCCGTGGTCAGGGTTGGGTCGAGTTTAATGTAAAAAAAAAATTATTTTACCCAACCTATTAGTACAAGCCAATATCAAACATAATATTGTATTAAATAATACTAATACAATACATTATAATACGAAATAATACTATACAATATATCACGTTGTACCAACGAGTCTCCAATTTATACTATAACGTGGTACAAGGCAAGATTTGCTCTGGAGGATTGCATTGTAAGGGTTCTGCGTTCTGTTGGGAGAGGATCGAAAATGTGTGTTAGTTATAATTGTACTCCTGGTGGTGAACAATGCAATATTATGAGTGAGTGTTGTTATCCCTATAATTGCAATGCTATGGGCTCTGGATAATGGAGATTGTGTACGAACGTAGATGTCAAATAATATGGATAATCATGACCTCTCATGCATGCAATATATATGGTAATTAAGTACTAATGCATGCATGCATGGCTTTACGTACAATGGTTTTAGTTATGTTATGTTGTCTGTGTGTGTGAAACATGTAATAAACTATTACCTTATAAATTCAGAGAAAAGCCTATAATCATTATCATATCTTGTAATTTAGTATTAATAAATAAAGATAATCAATCTTCACATGTAGCATTTGTATATTGTAATATTTGTATATTAATAGAATCTCATTTGTATAATAATGATTCGCACTTTTCATGAATATGCCTATACCATTTATATAATTGAACAACTATAATCCATTTTCATAAGCTAAAAGAAATAATTAAAACAAACTATCAAATAAGAATTAATCTTGACTAGTGTAATAAATTATTTTATTACCTAACGATTTAAAATATTTAGCTACCAAATTTGACTCACAAAATTGCATAGCTAATACTTCTATTAATAAATAAAAAATTGAATTTGCTACCAAATTATAGTAGCAAACAAAATTAATAGAAAAAAACATTAAATCATTTTGCTACTAATAAATATTTTTTGCTGCCAAAAATTTAATAGTAAATAATGTACATTTGCTACCGAAATTTTTGGTAGCTGAACACTTTTAGCGACCGGGATTCAGCTACGAACAAGCTACCAAAAATTTTGGCAGCGTAAAGTTTTTTCGCTACCAAAAAGATATTATTGGCTACCAAAAATTTTGTAGGTAAAACACATTTTTCTTGTAGTGAATTAGTCTGCATGTAGCTTCGCCCATGGACACATATACCTTTTTCATGCGTTTATAGGCAATTTAGTCTTCACTTTTCACATCAAGTAAGAAACAAGATAAGTTTATAAATGATCAGGCCCGACTCTGGGATAAAGCAAACTTGATCCGTGTCTAAGGCCCGCCCAAATTCAGGTCCCAAAACTCTAATGCACAATATATGAAAGCATAAATATTGCATATATATGAAGCATACATATATAGACCCAAAATATAATATGAAGCCCACACTTCTTTCAAATCAAGTCTTTTGTAATAGTAAGGGCGCATTTTTTATTTTTACTTTTTCTTAATCTCTTAGGTCCATATGTGATGATCAACTGCGTTACACTCCACCTTAGGCCAGTTTGATTTTACAGAGATAACAAATTGATGAAAACTCAGCTCAATCGAGAGAGTGCTGCTTGCATTTCATTAAATAGACAGAATACAAAATACAGAGGAAATAAGGGAACCAATACAGAAGCAACACGTATTACACAAATGATTGCAGAGAATCATAACAGAAAGGTTGTTAGACAAGAAAATGATTGCAAAAATGATCACACAATATCCCTCGGGATTCCCTCATTCATATTGACAGATTTGCCCTCTGATGAATCCTCATCAGTATATTCAAATTCTTTGACACCACCCCTCAAACGAAAAGGTGACTCTGTCACATGAAGTTTGTCAATTAAGAATTTGAATCTGGTAGGAGACAGTCCTTTTGTTAAACAATCCGCGATCTGGTCATGCGAAGGAACATAGCGAATTTCCAACTCTTTGGCTAACACTTTATCTCTGACGAAATGCACATCTAGTTCGATGTGTTTTGTTCTTGTGTGGTACACCGGGTTGGCTACAAGTGCACTTGCACTTAGATTGTCGCACCAAATTACTGGTGCAGAGGGCAATTTAAGTTTCATCTCAGTAAGAAGACTCTGCAGCCAAGCTATTTCAGCAGCCAGCTGAGATAATGCCTGATACTCTGACTCGGTGCTAGACCGAGCTACAACATTTTGTTTCTTCGAAGACCAAGAGATCAAGGATTCACCAAGAAAAACACAATAGCCTGCTACCGACTTTCTGTCATTAGGGCATGAAGCCCAGTCGGCATCCAAGAATCCTATTTGTCACTAGGGGCAAGATGAAGGCCATGATGCATACTACCTTTGAGATACCTGAGGATTCTCTTGGCTGCCCCCCAATGAACATCTGTAAGTTGTTTAAGAAACTGACTCAATTTGTTGACGGCAAAGGATATATCGGGTCTAGTGTGACTAAAGTATTGGAGAGCTCCAATCACACTTCTGTACAACGTTGGATGTTTGAGTGGTTCACCATCACTAATGGACAGAGGCTTTCCAGCAGTGATTGGTGTAACACTCGGCTTTGTGTTTTCCATTTGAACTTTCTGAAGCAGTTCAGCAATATACTTGCCTTGTGAGAGATAAAAACCAGTGTTGTCTCTGAAAACCTCAATTCCCAGGAAGTAGTGTAATGCTCCAAGATCTTTGAGAGAAAAAGTTGTATTAAGTTTGTCAATGAAAACATTCAACTCCTTGGTGTTATTCCCAGTCACAATTATGTCATCCACGTACACTAGGACCATGATGACATAGCTTGTTTGTTTCAGAAAGAAGAACGAAGTATCGGCTTTAGAATTCTCAAATTTCCACTGAATGAGGGTTGTCTTGAGTTTGTCATACCACGCCCTCGGGGCCTGTTTTAACCCGTATATGGATTTGTTTAACTTGCACACGAAGTGAGGGTTGTGTTCATCTTCAAAGCCAGGTGGTTGGCACATGTAGACATCCTCATCAAGGACTCCATTTAGAAACGCGTTATTGATGTCTAACTGCCTTACTTCCCAGTCATGAGTAGCTGCAATGGTAAGGACCACACGAACAGTTGCAGCTTTAACTACCGGACTGAAAGTCTCTCCAAAGTCGATTCCCGGCCTTTGATGAAAACCCTTGGCCACGAGACGTGCCTTGAGTCTTTGATAACTCCCATCTGCATTATACTTAATTTTAAAAATCCATTTGCACCCAATTATATTATAGGCATCGGATGGAGGGACAAGTATCCAGGTGCCTTTGCGTTTGAGAGCTCCAAATTCTGTGTTCATGGCAGCATTCCACCCCTTATGTTGGAGGGCAGCAGCCACAATAGCTGGTTCGATAACAGACAGATCAAAACGAGAGTTAGCCATGAACACTCGTGGCTTAAAGATGCCTGCCTTACCTCGAGTGAACATAGGATGAGTAGGCACGACAAGAGCAGTGGCTGTTGGTTTGTAGGCCTCGGAGATGAAGTTGTTGTGATGGGAGATGATGTTGCAGATGGTAATACAGATGGTGAAGTGTGCACATGATCAAAATTATCATAAGGTGAATAATGTATTGGAGATCCAGAGAAAGAATGTTCACTTACATTGTGTGTTGGAGTCTGAGGTGAAGGTACTGCTGTAGGAACATTAGGCATGACAGTGGAAGAACCTGCAACACTAGATTGATCAGTAGGAAGAACAAACCAGGAGTGAGGAGTGGACATATTGACAAATTGTTCAGGCTGCTGTGTGTGTTAAGAAAACCAGTTTGACAAGGGAATTCAGCTTCGTTAAAAATAACATGTCGAGAGATATAAATGCGCCCATGTGGAGTGAGGCATTTATACCCTTTGTGAACATCACTATACCCGAGATTAACACACTTGAGAGTGTGAAACTGAAACTTATGGGTCTGATATGGACGAATACAAGGGAAGCATGACACACCAAAAACCTTAAGAAACTTATAATCTGGCACACGGGAAAATAGAGTTTCATAAGGTGATTTGCCTTGCAAAACTGGGGTAGGAAGACGATTTATCAAATACACAGCAGTTTGAAAAGCATCAGACCAGTATTTTAAAGGCATGCTGGCCTGAGCTAACAACGTAAGCCCAATTTCAACAATATGTCGATGTTTACATTCAGCGCGCCCATTTTGTTCAGAAGTGTGAGGACAACTATGATGAAAGTATATTCCACTATCAGTGACTAATTGAGAAAAAGCTTGAAACTCACCACCCAATCGGTTCTAAGTTGTTTGATCTTTCTATCAAATTGGTTTTCAACTAGATTTTTGAATTGCTTAAAGGCTTGAAGTGCATCAGATTTCTGTTTTAAAGGAAAGAACCAGGTGTATCGACTGTAATCGTCGAGAAAGTGAATATAATATCTATAACTAGTGTGTGATGCAACTGGGGAAGCACCCCATAGATCTGTATGTATGAGTTCAAGAACTTGAGAGGCACGGTTAGTGGAATTTTTAAAGGGCAGTAAGTGCGACTTCCCAAACTTACATGCATCACAAAAGTTATGTGTTTCATTACTCTTAGTTTTAACATTACATAGTTTCAACACTTGATTCAAAACAGAAATCGATGGATGACCAAGGCGTCTATGCCATATGTATCTTCTAGGGAATTTAAAATTAAACTGTTACTGGTAGACTGAGGGGTGTGATCATGGGCAGACGACTGACTTTGGGAAGATTTCCTGGTGTGAAAACATGCTGGTGTAGGGCTAAAACAGTACAGGCCGTCCTTAATTGTTCCTCGCAGTACCTCCATCCCTGTGTCCAGATCCTTCACACAACAAAAGTTAGGAAAGAACTCAATTGAGACATTATTATCACAAGTTAGTTTTGACACACTAATGAGATTCTTAGTGATTGTAGGAACATGTAGCATGCCATTTAACTTTAAGTGAGAGACATCAGATAACTTTAATATACCAGTTCCTACATGTTTAATAACAATCTTACTTCCATCTCCAATTACCATATGCTTCTTACCATTGTATTCCACCTTGTTGTTGAGTTTCTCAGGTTCGGGTGTAAGGTGATTTGTGGCTCCACTATCTGCATACCAGCTGTCATCACTCAGAAATTGTGGTGTGGCAACAAGAGCAGTAAGATGAGATTGTTTGTCACTCTGCTGATTGTTCTCAGGTTGTGGAGGCTGACCCATAAACCCTTCATCATATCTATTGTAACAAATGGCAGCAGAGTGCCCATATTTCCCACAAACTTGACAAGTGGGTCTTGAGTTGCCTCTTCCATATCTACCTCTGCCTCTATTGTTGTTGTTACTGTTGTTTCTTCCACCACCAGTTGAGTAATTCGAATTATTCCCATAGCCACGGCCTGTGTTGTTGCTATATCCTCCACCTCTTCCATTAAATCCTCCTCTGTTGTTTGGATGAGTAGGCTTTTGAGCAAATGCAGCAGAAGGACTTCCCAGTGTTTTGTTGGTAGGTGAGACAGCTCCCAATCGTTCTAGCTTACTGTCAAAGCTGAGCAAAGACCCTTGTAGTTTCTGCCATGTGAGATCTGTTCTATATTCAAGTAAGAGAACAATGGAAAGGTACTCCATGTCCAAACCTGATAACACATTTGCTATCAAGTGTCTCTCTGGGTATCAGTCTCCTGCAAGAGCAAGCGAATCGGCCCAAACCCTCTTTTGCCTCAAGTAGTCGACCATGGATTGACCTCCCTTTCGAACAGTTTGGAGCTTGGTGCGAAGGTCATCCATATTGGCTTTCGAGTGCACCCCATATAGTTCCTCTAGTGCAGACCACAAACCAGATGCATACCTATATCCCATAACTTCGGAGGCTATGCCTTCAGACATAGACCCATACAGCCAACCCATTAGGAGTTGGTCATGAACAATCCACGCTTCATAATCTGGGTTGGTAAGTAATTCATTGTTGTCATTTTTTGTTTCAACCGTAATAAACTCTTGAGGACATGATTTCTGACCATTTAAGTATCCCTCCAATCTGTGTCCTCTGATAATAGTGAAGACCATTGTCTTCCACAACGGAAAGTTGTTTCGATCCAACTTAAGAGAAAAGGGCTGACTCAGAGTATTACTGAACGGAGTCGCCAATGGAGGAATAACAGCAGCCATGGAAGGCTGTGTACCGGAGCTTCCTTGAGAGTTCCCATTTCCTGGTCTAGCAGGAGAGACTTGAGCTGTTTGGCTTTGCTCAGTCGACATGGTAGAGCCTTGCTCTGATACCAAGTTTGATTTTACAGAGATAACAAATTGATGAAAACTCAGCTCAATCGAGAGAGTGCTGCTTGCATTTCATTAAATAGACAAAATACAAAGTATAGAGGAAATAAGGGAACCAATACAGAAGCACACGTATTACACAAATGATTGCAGAGAATCATAACAGAAAGGTTGTTAGACAAGGAAATGATTGCAAAAATGATCACACAATATCCCTCGGGATTCCCTCATTCATATTGACAGATTTGCCCTCTGATGACACCTCATCAGTATATTTAAATTCTTTGACAAGGCCGGCCAACTAATTTTTCTTAATTAACTGTATTCTATCGATATTAGTAAAATTAATTGCAATCAAGGTTCAATTAATCTGGCCTAACACACATGGTTGCCTATAAAATATATATATTTAAAAAAAAAAAACTATTAATTGTACTGTAAACATATTTGAAATTTCAGTTGTCAAGCTAAAACACTATTTTTTCTTAAAAAAAACAGATAAATTTCATTACCAGGCACAAAGCCTATTGAAATCTCCAAATAGGAAGTTTCATCAATTTTTGCAAATATTCGACTCTTAATATAATGACTCGCGTAGATTGAATTTTTTTAGAAATTGAACCACATAAAAAATCGTGTGTTCTTTTGCTTAACTAGTTGATACATAAATACTTATAAAATAGAGAATGGTGAAGATAAAGAGAATATTCACAAAAAACTTTTACTTTTAGTGACAACTTTTTAGTCCACAACATAATTTTTTTATGACTAAATGTGACTTTTAGTCGCAACAAAATTTTACTTGTGACTAAAACATAATCTTTAGATACAAGTTATCACTAATTTAATTTTAGTCACAACAGTATTGTGACTAAAACTAAATACATTAGTCACAACAAATTATAATTTTTGTGATTAATACTTTTTGCCACGAACTTTTTAGTTACCACATATGAATAATAATTTATAATTAGTCATAACTTTTTCACTTTTATTCACAAATTTTATTGTGACTAAAAGTAAAATTTTTTGTAGTGATTACAACACAAAACATTAAACAACATGTAAAACATAATGCATATATAAATAGTATATATAAAAATAATATTTATATATATAAAAGAGCTCTGAGAGCAATCTTAATACTATATACGTACACCTCAAGTTTACAAGGAATCACCAAAATTTGAAAAAAGAATTTATACCCTTGTCCCAAAATTTATTTTTTCCTATACCACAAGCACTTATGGAGGAAAAATAATAGAAATATAGCTTTCTGGACTTATCAAGCCTAAAGACAGTTTCTAGTAATGTGCGCTCTTAATAGGACTAAGTGTCACACAAAGTATACCAAAAGACCTCTATTTATAGTGTTTTGAAAATTACTTTTGAATTTCAAGCTTCCTTACATCCCATAGCTATTACTAGGGCTAAACATCGAGTAGGTTGCACCAGATTTCTGGTTGGCGAGTTTTGGGTGAAAAAAGTGAAACTGTACCCGCCCATTCATGTGTTGCGAGTTGGCGGATTTAGGAGTTCGGGGTGGGCAGGTTGACTAGGTCAACTCTTTTTTTTTAACCTAAATTTTTTGTACTTATATTTTTTTTCTACTTTATTTATTTATGAAATTAAGCATAACACTTTAATCTATATTCATTATAGAAAAAAATTAATTCCAAATCCAAAATACAAAAATTAATCCAAAACCAAACAATTACCAAAAGTCATTCATCAAACTTCATGTTCAATAAAAAGTAAAAAGTCTCAAATAAAAGTTCAAAGTCTATACTCTATAGTCTATATCCCATAGTCTATACATACTCCATAATAAGTTTGTGTAATATATATACAAAATATAAAAATAAATAAAAATAAAAGTGACAGGGTTCACGAGTTGACCAAAACTCGCTATTCGTGGCACCGGATTGGACCCGACCTGCCCGCATTAAGCAGTTTTTTGAAATATACGGGTTGATTGGGTCTAGTCCGTGTACGTTGACCAGGTCCGTCCAGGTTGACTGGGTCCGGGTCAAACCCGGTAAAAATGTTCACCCCTAACTGTTACTAGTCGAAATACGGGAGTAAATATGATTCTAAACGTTGACATTGATTGTTAGTAATACCTCATTCAATTAGGAAGAGTTTCACACGTTTTTCCCAAAAAACGCCTCCGGGCAACATGTTGCCTTTGTACTTTTTCAGCACACTAAATATGGAGTTTTGCAACTCCTCTCACAGCTAATTTAATTATACCCTCGACGTCTTACTACTCATTGTAATAATATAAATGAGTACAATATCAATTTCTATGGCTAAAAATGTAACTCTTTGAATCCATATATAACTCATTTGTGTATAATAACTCATGACTTATTTACATAATTTCATTCAATGTGGTTCATATAAGTTACAAATCATTTTCAAGTTTGTAATATCTTTATGTTACAAAGTTTGGCATATTTTTATAAAACTATATAATATAATTTAATCATCAAATATTATATATATATATTAGAGCAATTTGCGGCAAAACCCCCTTATGTTTTAATTTTTATACACTTAACCCCCTTATCTTTTTTTTTTGTGGCAAAACCCCCTTATGTTTTAATTTTTATACACTTAACCCCCTTATCTTTTTTTTTGTGGCAAAACCCCCTTATGTTTTAATTTTTATACACTTAACCCCCTTATCTTTTTTTTTTTGTGGCAAAAACCCCTTATGTTTTAATTTTTATACATTTAACCCCTCTATCTTTTGTTTTGGTAGCAAAACCCTTCAGTTTACTTTTCTTTGCAAATTTAAAGTTTTAGTTAAATATTACCGTTAAATACTAACCGGATTACTACTGTATCGACTTCGAGGTTTTACCGTTACATATACAAAGGTGTATACAGTGGTCATGCAGTTGATATTTAACGGTAATATTTAACTGGCGTGTCAAATTTGCAAAGAAAAATAAACATAAGGGGGTTTTGCCACCAAAAAAAAGATAAGGGGGTTAAGTGTATAAAAATTAAAACATAAGGGGGTTTTGCCACAAAAAAAAAGATAAGGGGGTTAAGTGTATAAAAATTAAAACATAAGGGGGTTTTGCCACCAAAAATAAAGATAAGGGGGTTAAGTGTATAAAAATCAAAACATAAGGGGGTTTCACCGCAAATTGCTCTATATATTAATCCAATATTAATACATATTTGTGACACTTCAATATATTATACCAAATTATATAGCATGTAGTTTTTCACCAAGACTAAGTGCACTAATAGGGACACTTTAACAAAAAGGCATCTTTAAGAAGATGTACTATAAACTACTCTACGGGGCTCGTTTAGTACCCTGTATTGGGCCAACCTTGAGTTAAAATGGGCCATTGGCAAAAAAAAATTTTGGGCCCTTATTATAAAGATAAATGGTACTTTTAAAAATTATTAAAAATATATATTTTTTTAAAAGGTAATTTTTTTTTATTTGGGCCTTTATAATGAGTGGGTCCAAGGCGCGAGCCTAGCCCGCCTATGTCTAGGGCCGGCCCTGCGTATTGTATTATATTATATTATATTAGTATTATTTAATACAATACTATGTTATAGTATTGACTTGTAATATTATAATATATTTTTAATAAACTCGATCTAAACACCGACTACGAGTCTGAATTCGGGTTCGAATCAGGTCTAAGTCAGAAATTGGCGTTCATCCTGAATTCTTTCTAAATATTATAATATAAACTAATACGAATCATTTGTTATGTATTAAATTAATACAACTTACATTGTATTAAAAATTTTAGTTGTAATAATTAATACAATATATTGTTTTATTTAAACATAAAGTTATTTATTATTAATACAATACACGACTCTTATACAGCCTACCAAATGAACATGAACGATATATGTATTTCTAAAATATATTTCAAGAGTTATCGAATATGAAATTATGGATAGGTTTTGTTTTAGAATTTTTTTTATGAGAAGTTTTGTTTTAGATTGGGTTGATTGGGGCATCCAACAATAGTCCGAAATAATTAGAATAATATGTCAAATCAAAGAAGTATAATATATTTTGTTATTATAATAATGATTGGGAGATTCACGTTAATTATAATTAATATATCAAATCAAAGAAGTATAATATATTTTGTTATTATAATAATAATTGGGAGATTCACGTTAATTACAATTAATATATCAAATCAAAGAAGTATAATATATTTTGTATATATTTTGTTATTATAATAATGATTGGGAGATTCACATTAATTATAATTAATATATCAAATCAAAGAAGTATAATATATTTTGTTATTATAATAATAATTGGGAGATTCACGTTAATTACAATTAATATATCAAATCAAAGAAGTATAATATATTTTGTATATATTTTGTTATTATAATAATGATTGGGAGATTCGCGTTAATTATAATTAATATATCAAATCAAAGTAATATAATATATTTTGTTATTATATTATAATAAATGTGAGATTCACGTGTTGCAAGTAGCTCTTTTAGTGAATGTTGTCTTTTTGCATGATTATTTTTTTATTATTTAGTAGAAAACAGCTATTTATAGTCTACCAATAATGTAGAATAATAGTGTTCAAATAAAATTATGATAGGTCAAATAAATAGATTTAATAACATGTATTTCAAATAAATCGTGATACAGTCAATGGACAAGAAAAGTGATCCATTTTATGCTAATGAGTTCTACATCAACAATCTTTCAATTTTAACAAATACATAAGTATTTCAAGTCTTTCTATATTTATGGATTATTTTATATTATAATATGATTATTTTATCATCTTTCTTTTATTTTATTTATATTTTTATTAAATAATGTACTAATAGAATTTTATTTATTGATGTTTTGTAGGTCAGTTTTGTGGAGAGATTACAGAGACTTTGCCAATAAGCATAATTCAAAGATTGTCTCTTCTGATACATGTTGTTTCTTGGTTTTGTCTATTTTTTTAGGTAGTATTTCAGTATTACAAGCTAAAACTTAGGTTCTTTTGCTATCAACAAAGGAAAGGTATTTTTTAATGAGCTGGGAGTGCTATTTGAGAATATTATAGCTTTATTATCTAAATTTTTAGGAGTAGTTTTGTTCCATGTGGCTCGCAATAAGATTTCTACAGCTCATGGTTTGGCAAAGCATGCCCTTCGGTTAGAGGATGAGCTGTCCTGGTTCGAGGAGGTGCTGCCGCCGATTGTAAATTGCTGCATCATTAATCATGTATTATTTTGATCACCACATCAAAAAAAATAGATTTAATATGTATATTTCTGTAAGGATTTTTTACGATTAGGGATATAGCAATTTTACTAAGAAACTAATTTAACTAGAGGTACCCTACCCATATGATTTGGGTATTATCTATTTGATTAGAGTATAAGATAAAGGTGAAAGTATGAAAACATGTACGTGCCCGGTGCGATTATAGGATAGGGTACAGGTTTAGGTGTATCCTGCCTTATTACTCTACTTGATCCTATATATAATCATATCTATATGTATATTTGAATGCATTTGGTGTATATTTGGAAAGTACATAAAAAAGATACTTTTATAATTTATTATTATGTCATTGAACATAATTTTATTGATTTTTTTAATCATTGTTTTTCTTAAAATTTATCAAGATAGAGTTACCCGTGAGTAACCTATACTCGTTAAGGTAATACCACATACCCTACTCGCAAAAATAACAGGATAATAGGTGTAGGCTAGAGTATATGGATGAAACCTTTTTCATAAAGTAGGGTCGTGTAATACGCTTACACTACCCATACTTTTTTTGTAGTGACCTCAAAAGGCAGGTCGAATAGGGAACACTGGTGCTCGAAGACACTAAAGATT
Organism: Cannabis sativa; assembly: GCF_029168945.1. Taxonomy (NCBI): domain Eukaryota; kingdom Viridiplantae; phylum Streptophyta; class Magnoliopsida; order Rosales; family Cannabaceae; genus Cannabis; species Cannabis sativa. The sequence continues at coordinate 74,676,586 of NC_083606.1, read as the reverse complement.
CTGACCTTGGTGCTTGGTATAGATGAACACGGTGGACGTGTTAGGGTCATGGTGACTGATTGACTGAGCTAAAGACGAGACTTCAATAGTCTCAGGAAATAGATCGTCAAACTCAACAACAACTCAAGGAACTTGTCCAACAAATTGAAGACTACTCAACATAACAACGTGGCTGGGACGTCAAATGCATCTAGTTCAAGTATAGGAGGAGCATATAAAATGAACCAATGAATGTTTCACTACCGACTGTCTTTGCTCCACCACCGAGTGTCTCACTCAACCACCAACACCACCACCTAGTGTCTCTGCTCGACCACCAGCAACACTACATGTCTCTTCAAGTAACCTATACAAGCTAGTAATTAATAGGCAATAATTAATCCTCATATACATGTAAGTTTTGCACCTAATTTCTATCATCTACAAAAGTTGTATTTATGTATATAAAAAGATTACACTGAGCTAAGACATCCCTGTTAACTTAGGCAACTATAAACTCAACTCTAGGAACTTTGAGATTCGAAAAGGCCGCATTTCGAGCCCTCCAAAGATGATACACCAATACTACCACAACAACCCCAAAAATATTCCTACAAAAATGAGGAAGCTCATGTCCACGACGTAACCATCTAAGCAATTTATGAATATTAGTTTCACGAACTTTCCACCCCAACCAAACTTAATCTTGTCAAGACAAAATCTACTCAAAGTGCAATATCAAAGAAAAAATGGTCAACATCTTCCCTAGTAACATCACAAAGTACACACAATTATTCATAACACCAAAATGGTGTAAAAGACCTCTTAGTCTTCAACCTGTCCAAAGAAGCTAACCACAAAATAAAAAATGTTTACGAATCATTAACTTTGAAAGATTTGAGGAACCCATTTGTTGATTAGCATTTATGAGTTTTTGGTAGATGTGATGAATACTAAATTTCTCTACCCACTACAAAAAATTTCACTTTTAGTCACAATAAAACTTATGATAAAAAGTAAAAAAGTTGTGACTAATTATAAATCATCATTTTTATGTTGTGACTAAAAGGTTCGTGACTAAATGTATTAGTCACAAAAATCACAATTTGTTGTGATTAAATGTGTTTTTAGTCACAATAGTTGTTGTGATAAAAATTAAATTAGTGACAATTTTAGTTACAATTAACTTTTTATTGTTACTAAAAGTTACATTTAGTCAAAAAAAAAGTTATGTTGTGACAAAAAATTATCACTGAAAAGAGTTAGTTTTTGTAGTGACCATAAGATCATGCATGCCCAAAATATTTTTAAGACTGTTCTTCGATTTCACAATCTCCCTCCAAGACCAACTAGCATTATAGCATTATTAGTAGGACCAACTCATTTGTTTTTATATGATCTTTTGAAATGCATTTAGTAGTGTCTAATAATTGAACTTTTCGTATTATATCACAAAAGTAATAATGATATCTTGTTTTGGTGTGTGTGGTCATAAGATCAGAAAAGAGAAAGAGAGGGAGAAAATTAAGAAAACGGTGGTATTAATTAAATTATTACTACATAGAAAAGGCTAAAAGGCATAAGTAGTAGTAGCACCTTCCTACGTATTAATATTGTTATTGGTGTAATTAAGTATTGAGTGTTATATAATTTAATGTAATAATTTTTAAATAGTATCGCTAATCAATTACAAAACAACATCTCTAAAAGATGCTAAGCACCACTAGTGTCCAATAACAATGTTGTAAGTGTCTCAATCGATTCCTAATTAATTAACATTTTCATATATGAATTATTATGTAATTATGAAATAATTAATTAAGGTTATGATCCAATAATGGATTACATCTAATAATATTTTTATATGTAGCTATCGATAGTACTATAGCTTAACTTCTCCTATATATACACTTCCCTACATACAAATTCACGATCAAGAAAAAAACATAAAAACATATATACATCTAAAAAACGATGATGATGATGATGAAGAGTTTAATAATTTTTCTATTTGTGGTTAATAATATGGGGTGGTGCTATGGTAGTAGAGTAGCACATAGTGTTACTATGATCCCAAGTAATCGTTGTTATATAGAAGGTGAGTATTGCAGTGCCTTACCTTGGCAAATGAAAGTTTGTTGTGAAGGGTTTAGCTGTGAAGGGTTTCTGAGTAGTGAAAACAGATGTGTGAGATATTTAGATTGTCGCAAACTTGGTGAAGAATGTGCTCTTTTAACCCCTTGTTGTTACCCAAATCATTGTAGTGGTACAACTTCCCCTGGCTCAAAATGTTTGGCCCCTAGAACTTCTTCTTCTACTTCTACACCATCATCAATATTGGCACTAGCTCATGTTGATGAATAATTATATATATGTATGTGTTGTTTGTTTTTGAATTTTAATAAGAAAGTACTGATCTCTAGTAGTACTTGTATAGACTAGCTAGGATATACATATATGTCAAACCATGTTATTATAATGTGGTAATATAAGATGTATGTATTGTATCCCAATTGGTACTTTCTCATGAATAATAATATATATATATTTATGTATAAAATAGTAACCCAGACCCGCCCGTTTATCATGAACGAGTTCGAATTGAACCACCCGTCCTATATGGGTGTTTTCCAATTTTCGGGTTTTACAGGTTAGGTTCGTGCAGATTGGTCGAGTCCAGGCGACCAATGTTCAATCCTACTATCTACTAGCTTAATTTCTCCTATAAATATGACTACATATACACTTGCACATACATATATATCATCAAGAAAGAATAAAAACAAGATTATCACAATATATACACTTTTATTGGGTATTACTCATTGATGGGTAATATTATGAAAAATTGAGTTTTATGCTTAGTTTTTTTTTTTTTATCTAATTAAAAAAATCTCTCGTTTTTATATTATATGAGTTGTGATTGTTCTATCGGCTGAAAAAAAATAAAAAAAAAAGTTTTTCAACTAAAAAAAAGTTTTTAAAAAATACTGATAAAGTTTTTTTTTGAAGGAAAAAATACTGATAAAGTTAACCTTATGACAATTATAAATAAATTATAAAATAACCAAAAAAACAATATCTAATATTCTACTGAAGTACTTATTTTTTGAGGTAAAAAAATTCAAACCATAAAAATAAAAATTTCTCAAAATTAACTTATTTTATTATTTTATTTTTTTTTAAAAAAAAATTGATCTATTATTTAAAAATCATAAATATATACATTATATATATTATTAAATATGTTAATATATAATTTTATAATTTTCCCCCTCAAAATAAATTTATTAACAATTTGCCCCCTACTTGTGAATTGGCTCCATCTGTCGGTGAGGGTTTCCTACTTTTCTATCTATTGTTATATAGTCAACGATTCCCTATATTTAATATATGATTTATTGCACATTAATTACTAATTAGAGTAGGTAAGGAAAAAAATATGTGCCAATATATATATAATTTCATTTTAAAAATAATCATATATAAATATGAATATATATAAGTGTACTATAAATGAGTATTACTCATGAATGTGTATTATTAAGAAAATTTGACTTTTTATGGGTAATTTTGCTATATCTAATTAAAAGATTTTTTTTTTTTTTTTTTTTACATTATATGATTGAGGTTGTTTTATTGGGTTAAGGAAGCAATAAAACCAAAGTTGAATTTGATGAGTAAAAAGAGACAAATAATCAAAATAATGTTAAATATAAACATATTTTTAATTTATTATGAAAAAAAATATTTTTTAAATTAAATAATAAAATTAAGCACGTAATTAAATTTAAAATTTTCTTTTATTATTGATCGTTTAATTAAAATTTCATTTTTAAAAATCCATATTTTTAAAATTAGTATTTAATTATAGTTTTTTTAAAAAAATTCTCATCAATGGCTATTATACCCATTAAAATTACTGTTAGATTCAAGACTTCATTCAAACAGGGGCAGAATAAAACATCGAAACAATACAGTATACAAATATAACTATACATATTTATTTAAAAGGGGTGTGTAGTTATTTTCTTCTACCTAATTAATTTTTATTTTTTTTTTTGTATACATCCACATGAGCCTCAGATCCTTCATTGCATGTGGCACTATATAAATATAGGTTGGATATATCTATATTATATATTGGTCATCACCTCTTCAAAAACAAAATCATCTCAAACTAATATCAACTCTTCAAAAAAATCTCAAATTAATCAATAATGGAGTTTAAAAGTTGCAGTTTGATTGTGCCAAGTGTGCTTGAAATGACAAAAGATCCCAATATGGTGACAGTTCCAAGTAGATACATCCAACTTGAACAAGATCAATTAGATGAAGCCAATATTGATCTCAATTCTTCTTCTGATGATTTCCCAGTTATCAACTTCGAAAACTTGTCATTGCCAATGTCTCATCATAACTCACAACTCTATGAATCTGAACTCACTAAGCTTGACTTAGCATGCAAGAACTGGGGCTTCTTCCAGGTATTTATTTATATATTATATATTCTCTATTTATTATAATATTTCCGCCAAAAAATATACTTAAAGTTATTCGTAACATTTATATTATTTTTTTAGCAGCGAAAATACTTAAATTATTAATTGTGTATCCAAGTTATTATAAGCATATCTAATAACTTGAGTTAAAAAACATAACAAGTTAAATATTTTTGCTGCTAAAAAAATTATGTACTAATTTTAGCTTTTTTGTCGTAAATATTCTTAATATTTACATTAATAATAATAATAATAATAATAATAATAATAATAATAATTTTTGCAGCTGGTAAATCACGGTGTAAGTAATTCTGTGGTAGAAAAAATGAAGGAAGAAGTGAAAAAATTGTTCGAATTGCCAATAGAGGAGAGGGAAAAGCTATGGCAAAGGCCGGGAGAAGTAGAAGGTTTTGGTCACACTTTTGTTTTTAACGACCAACAAAAAGTTAATTGGAAAGATGACTTGTTTCTCTTTACCTTACCACATGCATTGAGAAACCCTAATTTATTTCCCAATCTCCCTTCTTCATTGAGGTATTACATCTTTAATTAGTTATGAGATGTGATTAATTAATTTCTGCAAAATATTTTTTTATTTATATTTATAGTTATCTTTTAGAATTGTATCCTTCTTATAATGTGCATAACACTTCAAACACATAAATACTGCAAAATAATATTGAAAATAATCTATTTTCAACCATTATTAACCATATGTATATATATTACTTTTATTACCACTTAATGATAAATGTTTTAAGGAACATTATCATTAAGTCAACATAGTATTTACTATAATCATCAAGAAAATGAACATAGTATTTGAAACCATCTTTTGAGACAACATGGGAGGGGCCCCACAAGTCAGTGTGAATGAGAGCTAATGGTTGGGTAGCCCTACTGGTAGATAAGGAAAATGGCAATTTATGGCTTTTTCCTTGATGACAAGCATTGCAAAATTGTAATGCCTTTAGAGAACCTGTATGAGAGATATGGGGTAAAATTTTGGCTAAAGTATTCTCAGCAGGGTGCCCCAATTTGGAGTGCCAATTATTTATGTCATTAAATTTTGATGTAGAGTAAGCTTGTGGAGGAACATCAAAAACAACTTGGCTACTTTTATTAATTGTTGGAGAATTACAATAGTCGGATTGTACATTAGAATGACAAGAACAAGAACAGGTACAACATGAATTATCTACCCTAGAACTTGTGGTAAGATGACATTGAATGGCTGAATTAGATGACTCTCCAAGCTGGTATAAACCATCTTTGGCCCTCCCTTTAAGAAGAACAGTCCCTGTTAACTTGTCCTTTACAAAGCAACAAGATTTATGAAATTCAAGAAAGACATCATTGTCAGTGGTGAGTTGAGAAACACTAACTAAGTTTTTCTTAATAGCAGGGACATGTAAAATGTTTTGTAAATGCAAAGGAGATGAATTGCTAGAGGGAATAGACAATTGGCCAATATGGGAAATGAGTAATTGCTTACCATTACCCACAGCTAGAGACTCGGTTCCTTGGTATGGAATAGCAGTGTCCAAAGTGACATTGCCATGACTGACATGGTTGGTGGCACCGGTATCCACATACCAAAGATCATCATCTCCCATATCAGGAAGAATTGTTGTGGTTAAAGCCTGTGGATCATAGGTAGATTCAATCTCAGTTAAAAAAGCATGAGAAGAAGAAGAATTACCATACTTGGGGGTGGTGAAATTCTTGTCAAAGCGGTAGTGACAAACAGCCGCTGTATGACCAAAGCGAAGGCAAACTTGACACATTAATCTGGAGCTATTCCCACGCCCAAAGAAACGCCCATTGGTACGGTTAGACTCAGCATTTGGAGCACGAGAAGAAGGCATACCAGATTGGGAATTACCCCCATTTCTTGACTGGTTGATACTCAAATTGGCTTGCATTTTGAGAGATAAATCGGTGATACTACTGTGATGTTCGAGACGGGATTCATGAGAAAGGAGCAGGGCCTGTACTTCCTCGAAAGAAAGATTGTCACTACGGGATGTGATGCCGGATACCACTGGATCGAAATCTGGTCCAAGGCCATTCAAGAGTTGGAGAACCAAGTCTTGGGTGGAAACAGGTGAACCAGCAATTGCCAAAGCATCAGCAGTAGCTTGGGCTTTCTCCACATATTCAGCAATAGGTAAGGTGCCCTTTTGAAGTCTTGAAAAATTACCTTTCAATTGCAAGAGCCGTGCCTTAGTTTGGCTGGAAAATCGTTGTTCAAGAGCTCGCCAGACCGTGAAGGATGTTGTAAATGTTGCCACAGAAGCAAGAATAGGTTCGGACATGGATGACCGAATCCAAGAAAGTAAAAGCTGATCCTTCTTTTTCCATTGCAGGTACTCTGGGTTGGGGGTTCCGTTGATCAGATGTTGGGGTGGGGTGATTTCAGTGAACAAGATTTGATCCAAGTCATGCCCGATTACAGTAGGAACAATTTGGGATTTCCAAGAGAGGTAATTGAGGCGATCGAGTTTGACGGTGAGGGAAGAGGACAACGAGTTGGCAAATGGATTCCAGTGAACGGCAGGGGCAGCAGGAGCCGTAGGGGCAGTAGGAGCTGTAGGGGCAGGAGTAGCAGCGGTAGCCATGGTGGCGAGAGGATCGGAGGTGGAAGATTCCATTGACGCAAGTCAGAGACGATGATACCATGAAGAAGGTAAAAACCAGTGGAGAAGAAAAAAGCTAAGAGCTGAAATGAAAGAACAAAGATTGAAAATGAATGCAAGGCTTACCCGAAAACAGGGGAGCCATTTCTTTATTTATAGACCAAAGTAATACAAAGCAGTACATAAAAGTTTGTTACATGCTAAAACAGAATTAACAACTAATTAACAAAAAATCTGTTAAGTAATGATAAGTTGGTTAACAATTTTCAACCATTATTAACCATATGTATATATATTACTTTTATTACCACTTAATGATAAATGTTTTAATGAGAATTTTTTTAGGAGATGAATATAACTATCATAAAAGATTGCAATAATAATAATAATAATAATAATAAATAAATAAATAAATAAATAAGAAATTTTATAGTTGCTTTTGTCTATCTAGTATAAGTGCACTAGAGCTTATATTTAAGGAGATAGCATATAAATTCAAATTTGATAACAATAAATACTATATACAATAATTTCAATTTTATCATGTATATTTAATATATAATTTTTTAATTAATATTTTTTAAAATATTTAATTTATTGATTATTATTAATGATATTTTATTATTTTAATACAAATCTGTACCTTAAAATGGTTTTATTGGGCTAGATATACAATCTATTATTATTATTATTATATTGTTGTTGTTGTTAATTCCTCTTTTATTGCTATTATTCTAACACACATACATAAATGTGTGCAGGGAAATTTTGGAAATTTATTCATCAGATTTGGCAAAGCTAGCCAAAAGTATAATCTCCCAAATGGAAAAAGTTCTTGGAATAGAAAACAAAGAAATTTTAAGGTTAGTTGAATTTGATGGAATGCAATCAATAAATATGATCAACTACCCTCCATGCCCTCAACCAGAGAAAGTTATAGGTGTGAAACCTCACTCTGATACTGTGATCCTTACCATTCTCCTTCAAGCCAACCAAGTAGAAGGCCTCCAAGTAAAGAAAGATGGCAAGTGGGTCCTTGTGAAGCCTCTCCCAAATGCTTTTATTGTCAATGTAGGAGATATACTAGAGGTAAATAATAATCTCTTAATTAACTGGTTAAATATTATGTTTGGTGTGATTTAATTTAAGGGTAAATACTATTTTTGATCATGTGTTTTGCAAAAGTTATATCAATTTGACAAAATGGACCCTGAACTGATTTTTTGTTAAAATAAAACTTAATAATAATCCGATCTGGAGATGTTATGACAAAACTGGTTATATTTTCCATATCTGGTCGTGTTAAAAACTGCCTTAAAGTTGGTTATATTAAAAAGTAAAATTGTTAAAAATTGAGCGCAGAGTCCGATTTTTACCATTGTGGAAAATAAGGTCTATTTTGTTATTTAAAAAAACAGAGACTTCAATTAATAATTTTTGCTAAACACAGGGTCTAAAATAATATTTACCCTAACTTTAAAAAAAATTATAAATTTTATAGATTTTTATATCTTCTGTGCAAAAATATGACTCTTTTTCAAAAAAATATTTTATAGGAAAAATTAAAAAATATAAAAAAAAATTAAGGATAACCAATTATCATATACTGATTTTTTTCCATATTTTTAACTTTTTTTAAAAAATTCCATAAACTAACTTTTTATTAAAAAAAAAAGTCATACTATTAAAAACTCATACCTTAAAACCCGTAAAAATGAAAATATATTGTATGTGAAGGGTGGAGCCGGAGAAATTTTTGGCCTAAGAACATTTTAATAATATATAAAAAAAAAAAAAAAATGGGTCCATTGTCATTTTTCCTTGTTTTACACTCTATACGTTTTTTATATGAGTAATTGGCGGCAAAACCTCCCCAACTATCAATTTACTTGCAAAAAACCATCCAACCTCATATTTTGGTGGTAAAACCCTCCAAAGTGCACTTCCGTTTACATTTTTAAGGTACCGTCAGTCTGACCTCGTTAAGCCCTAATTTTGCCCACGTGGCAATGACAGGTCAGTTAAAAATTATCCTATGTGGCATATTTAAAAAAAAAATATTAAAGTAAGTAATTAACATAAAAATAAAAACTTTAAAATATAAACAAAACCCTAAAATTTACAATAGAGACTGGAAATTAAAATCTACACAGAAAAGAAAGAAGGAGACGAAGAAGAAGAGAAAGAGCAGAGAAAAAGAAGAGAAAGAGGGGAAGAAGAAGAAGAGAAAGAGAAGACGAAGAAGAAGAGATAGAGGGGAAGGAGACGAAGTTCAGCAGAAGAAGGGAAGAACGAAGAACAAGAAAGAAAATGACTGTAAAATGTCGTTGTCGTCCTCCGAAGAGATCTATGATTTTCACCTCTTGGACTGATGCAAATCCAGGTAGAAGATTCATGAGATGTCCTCTGTACAATGTAAGTTTGCATATGTTGTATGTAAATATGAATTTATTATTTTTCCAAGTTTTTTTTTTCTTTTTCGATAAATCAGAGGATTGGGAATACATCTAGAACAATATAGAACAATAGATATTATTCTTAGGATGAAAGTAGTGAATACAAAAGACCCAAAATAAAAGAAAGATAGATACGTACCAAAATTTGAAGCTTTAATCAATTAATCTTAGGAATGCATTCATAGAAACCCAAAACCTTTAAAGCCCAAATAGAAATAAGTAACAATAGATATTCAAAAAAAAAAAAAAACAGTAGGATGAAAAAACTGTGTTTGTTTGCCAAGAAGGAAAAGTGAATGAAATAGAAGAAAATAATGTAAAGGGAGGTGAATGAATATATATTCTAGTTTTGTCGGCTCTCTTTACCACACGAACAAGAGAAACTATATGAGCTGATGAGCTTGGATTGGCATTTGATGAGCTAATCTTTTGCAAAGATCATCCCAGTAAGTCAAGCCAATACCATACCACCTTTCAAAGATCTTTCCGTGATTCAAAAAGATAAGAAGAAAAAAAATGAAAACGACAGCTGATTTGTCTATAAATTAATGCTAATTAACACTAATTATGCTTTTTATTTTAAATATATAATTATTGATTTGTGATAACGGTTATATATATTTCAGGTTAATACTAGCTCTAGCTAGGCTACTAAGTGTTTTTCCATACTAGAAAATAGAAATGGGTTACTACTTATACTAAATCAATCTGATATATAGGTATTTTAATTAAATGTTTTTTTTTACAGCAAGTTGGTGGGTGTAAATTTTGGGAGTGGTATGACCCTCCGATGTGTGAGCGTGCTGCAGTAGTCATACCAGGCTTGCTGAGAAAAATAGGGAAGTTGGAAGATGAACTTTCATCTATGACGTCGAAAATTGCTGAACTTTCATCTATGTCGAAAATTAATGAACACTCATCTATGTTGAAATTTGACGAAGATCCTGATTTAACAAACATGGATGAGGGCTACAATGAAAGCTTTGATGACAGCAGCCCAAGTATTCTTGTTCCTGAAAATAAAAGCAGTCAAACTTTTAGATTTGTATTAATTTGTATTGTAGTTATTTTTGCTTTCCTGTGGTTAAAATCATAAAATTATGTAAGGTGGTGTTTAGTTTACCGAAATGTAATTGTAATGGTAATAGGAATAGTAATGGAATGTAAAAGTAATAGTAATGGGAATACTATTACCATGTTTGGTTTATTTTGTAATTAGAATTGAACTTATAAAACTTTGATTCAGCTATGGTTTATTTTGTAATTATAATTGAATTGAGAAAACTTTGATTATATGATGGTTTATTTTGTAACAGAAATAATAATAGGAATATTATTACGATGTTTGGTTTATTTTGTAGCTAGAATTGAATTGACAAAATTTTGATTCCATTATGGTTTATTTTGTAATTAGAATAAAATTGACAAAATTTTGATTCCATTATGGTTTATTTTGTAATTAGAATAAAATTGACAAAATTTTGATTCCATTACGATCTTGATTCCAATCAATCAAAAAAACAAATTCAAATGTAATAAAATGAAGGCAAAAGTTCGCTCTAATTTTTTATTTGTCAATGGTTTATAGTTCATTACAAAATAAGCTCCTGATGTTCACTTAACTTAACCCAAAAAAGAACATTCAATGGCAGCAACTCCTAATTTCACATATAGTTCATGTGTGCATCCTAAAACATAGAACTCACTAAATTAAGCAGCATCCAAAAAAAAGTAGGATATACTGCTTACAATTCATACATCCAGTACTTACTTACATAACAAAAAAAAACAATTACAATTCAAACACTAATTTAGTGGTGTGCTATATCAAGTTGTAGGATTGGAAGACCCTGCATTTGGAGCTGCTGGTGCATTATCCCTTGTCTCCCTTGCCAACCGTTTCTCTTTCCTCTTCCTCCTCTTCAAAGTTTCCTCACTTGGGTTTTTGGAAGGTGGGCGACCTCCTTTGTTCTTCTCCACCTAAACAATAAGGAAAAATAAATAACAATATGTATCCTTCAAATAACAATATGTAAATTAAATACCTGTGTCTGTGGGGTTGTAGTCTTTGGTTTTTTGCATTTGGCTTTTGTGTGTCCAGCTTCTCTCGTTAGCTTGAGCAATGCATAACCAGTCCAAATCTCCTGGTTTTAGTTGCAGTTGGTGGTGGTGGCTCATCACCCGCTCTCTTTCTCTTCTTTCTAGGTCTGCCTGGAAGGTTGTGGTCTCCAGGAGGCAAGATCGGATTATGACCTTTGTTGGGCCATTGGTCGGGGCTAGACATAGGAAAGATTGTGCCTTCATAAGCAGCTTGAAATGCTGGCTTCTGGTAGTAATCATGAATATAACCCCATTGATGATGGTTGCAAAACCAAATAGCAGCCAAAGCATGTCCACAAGGTATTCCTGAGAGCTGGAATACTCTACAAGTGCAAGTTCGTTTATCCAAATCAACCGTAAATGCACCTCCAATGTTCATCCTAACTTCAAACATTGTTGCATTGGCACGTGTAACTGAACAGTGTCGTGAAACGTTCTGCCGTTGTCTGACAATCTTCACAATATTGTTGTGGACAGTTTCTGTCCACCTCAACACAGATTCTCTTCTCTTGCAAAATCGACACATCAACCAGAATCTTATACTCTCTAGAAGAGTAATTATTGGCTTGTCCCTTGCATCCATGATAGCGTGGTTAAAACTTTCACATATGTTGTTCAGTAACATGTCACATTTAACTCCCTCTTTAAAATGTGCTTTTGTCCATTCTGTTGGTGGTTTAGCAGCCAACCAGTTGTAAGCACTCTCATTTTGATTCTTTAACTCTTCCATTCTGGAGTCAAAATCTGCTGGTGTTGTGGCTCTAGCTGCTGCCCAAAGCATCTGTTTCAACTCGAGTCCCGGATAGTCCTTTTTAAAGTTTCCATACATGTGTCTCACACAAAAGCGACTGTCCGGGGTGTTGAATATAGATTCCACAGCATTTTGGAGACCCTTTTGCCTATCACTCATCATAGTGAATGTGTTAGGGTTAGTCGGTGTCAAATCATCCTTCAACAACTCTAAGAACCATGTCCAGCTGCTAGTTGTCTCTTTTTCTGTAACTGCATATGCTATTGGAAATATGCAGTTAGCCCCATCTATCCCAACTGCTGCCAACATCACTCCTTTGCAATAACCTTTAAGGAAACACCCGTCTAAACCTATTAGTGGTCTGCACCCTCTTAAAAATCCATCCTTGCAGGCTTTCAAGCATATGTATACTCTCTTGAATATTCTTTTTCCATCAACTAAGTCAGTCTGAATCTTAGCTGTGCTACCAGGATTTGTAGCTAAAACCTGATTGCAATAATCCTCCAACATAGCATATTGTTGAGCTACCGATCCCTCTAACTGAGCCCTTGCATAATTCTTAGCCCTATAAAATTGAGACTCGGTTACCTTTGAGAACTTGCTGTCTTTTGTCATCTCCTTGAAGGATTTGAAGTCCATGTTTGGATGCATCCGAAACTGGTCTAGGAAATACTTTGACAACCATCTGGCATTAATGTGTCTATTATCCAATGCTATTCCACAATCGTGAGTTTCCTTGTAAGATGTCACCTTAAATGTCCTCTTATCTTCTTGGACATGAGCATGAACAAGCCATGGACACCCATTTGCTTTGCATTTGGCCCTAAACTTCCTACTGTCATTGTTTATCAGAACATACTCTTTACACATGAAAATGAAATGTTCTTTGAGAGCAGTTCTGAGTTGTGTTATATTTGCAAATTCCATTCCCAAAGCAAACTGGAAATCTTCTATTTTCTGAGTTGGATTATATTCCAACTTGTAACCACTTGCTTCGTCATCTTCGCTGTGAACACTTCTCAAATCTTCTGCATCTTCAACCATAATTTCCTCCTCATCCCTATCATCAACTCTCAATTCAGGCACACTACTCCACCATGTATTAGGGTCGGTTGGCCCATAATCTTGCCTTTCAACTTCCACTTCAGCAACATATTCCTCTTCAACAAATTCAAAATCAGCTTGTGTATCACCCTGAACCTCTGGTTCTGCATCAACTTCAGGTTGTGCAAACTCTGGAACCTCTGGTTGTGGTGGTTCTGCACCAAGTTCTGTATGTGGTGGTTCTGTTTCAACCTCTGGTTGTGTCTCTGGCTGAGTGTCAAAAATAAATTCAGGAGCTAATACCTGAAATGGTTGCAAAACAAACACAATTAATTGAAGCTTTGTTCTGAAAAAAATATGTATTCACTATTGATTAGTATAGTAGAAGAAATAATAGAACCCAGTAAAAATTAGGAACTTCCATGATTAGTGATCATTAGGATTTTCTCTGGTTTCAAGTGTGTTGACTTGCTTAAATATAGTCCAAAATCTCATTTTTGTCTATGATATTGAGAATATTTCAAGGCTGATGCCCATATACCTTTTCTTTTTTATCTCAGGTAACATTGGAAAGTGACACCACAAATGAGGACAGTGAAATTTATAAGTTTAAACAAAAATTAGTTATAATAGCCGTTGTAATAGTTGACTGATGAAATATAATAGTAAACCTCTGGTTCTGCATCAACTTCAGGTTGTGCAAACTCTGGAACCTCTGGTTGTGGTGGTTCTGCACCAAGTTCTGTATGTGGTGGTTCTGTTTCAACCTCTGGTTGTGTCTCTGGCTGAGTGTCAAAAATAAATTCAGGAGCTAATACCTGAAATGGTTGCAAAACAAACACAATGAACATTCACATCCAACAAGAGCAAAATGCATATTAAAAATTTATTAGAAACTTTGACCATGCTGCTTTGAACAACAAATACAAAAGTGATCAGTATTGAGCAAATAATTGCATATTAAATTGTAAGATAAGACCAGTATACTATTTAGCTGTAACTGATCATAAGCTCAACACTTTACCCCAATTTAGAGCCATTGAATCTCTTCCACTATGTAAGAAAAAGAAAAATACTATGTTTTCATCATAACCTATATTAACATATTTAAGAAATCTAACTCTCACAATAGGTAGAGAGATATATATATAATTTGCAAAAAGAATAAAAAAATCTACTATACACATATATACATGAACTGACGCTCATGTCAGTGGTCATTCAAGCTATATATCACTCAAATAAGTACCATGGTTTCAAATTAGAGACAAAGATGTAGCTAGAAACTCTAAACTATATCACTCATGAGCAACATCATACCAAAAACAAATTAACTATAAATGGCCCCGAAGACAGCATGGCAGAGAGGCTGTGATTTTAAGCAAAAGCAACTAAAGTGAGGGAATATTTACCACATGAGATGGTGAGGGTACTTCACGTGTTTTTGATTGTTCGCTTGGTTCACCACATGATACCTACAAAAAAATAACAATTCAGTTAATAATCAATTAAGAAATCAGACTATTATCAAAAATTTATTAGCATAAGTGTTCCACCTGATCATCTTCACACTCTAATTCTTCCTCAGCAAACACCATGTAATCATCTTCGTAACTAACATCTAACTCTTCCTCTGATTTTGATTCGATTTCAGAATCAGATGATATATTAATAGGACTACATGTTGCAGAATTTACTTCATCAGTTGAACCATGTGCTAATGCATCACCCCATTTCACAAACATGTTGAAGAAGTAGTCATCAGTGCTTATCTTTCCCGATGGATTAACAACAACATCCACTTCCAAATTTGTATCCGAGGGAAGCTCTTCAATTGTGCACTTAT
Source organism: Cannabis sativa (assembly GCF_029168945.1). Classification (NCBI taxonomy): domain Eukaryota; kingdom Viridiplantae; phylum Streptophyta; class Magnoliopsida; order Rosales; family Cannabaceae; genus Cannabis; species Cannabis sativa. The sequence goes on along the minus strand of NC_083606.1, from coordinate 74,661,269 downwards.
GCAATTTTTGAGAATCTGGTATGTGTCTCAGAGCTTCCGGGTCTTCTTTCCACTCTAGATCCACAATAGGTTCTGGCATAACCATATAAACTTGAGCCTCCCTGTATCTCCTATCTCTTAAGTCATCTAAGATAACACTAGCCTCTACAACCCTTATGCCCATGTTCAAATGCTTCTTATATGGCTTAAAAAGAAAACCAAAAGGAAATTTGTAATTTAAACCTATAGCCATTTCTTCTAACTTTTGCCTATTGAAACCTTCAAATTCACAGTTGTCGAAGTATGTAAACCCCCCTCCCTCGTACCTTAAGTTTCCATATGGAGTAAACCACCGACCCCCGTGAAATAGTTTCACAGTAAATAGATCATCATTGCAGCCTGCAATCAAATTAAAAAACAATAATTTAGCCAATGTATCTAACAGATAGAGCTTACCATCAATTTTCCATACAAGCATGGAGTGAAGGAGACTCTAGTTTCATAACGCCTTATCATCTAAAAGCATTATTTGACTTTAATTAAAGTTAAAGTATATTTAAAAGAATAATAATATATGTATCAGTAATTGTTGCATCTTTTCTAGTGTCTAATATTAAGTCCAAGTCCAAGTCATTACAGTTAGATATCCAAGTGTATGGGGGGTGATAGAAGAGAATTTCCAACAGGTTGGCTTTAAGAGAAAGCTAATTCTAACAAAACATCACCTTTAATTAATTAATTAATTTTTATTTTAATGAAAAAGCATATACTATAAATTGAAACTGAGGCTAATTAATTAGAGTGTGCAGCAAATTCTTTGAGCATATATGGCAAAGGATCAAGTGGCCATACCCACCTTGAAGGTATTAAACCTTAATTAATTAATTAGTCAAGCTTCTTTGGTTTTAATTTGATCCACTTTCAATGTATATATATATACAATATATTAATAATGATTAAAATCAAAAAACTAATTAAGTTTCAATATTATTTTTGTCTATGTTGAGAAGGTTGAATTGAAGGTCTTCATCCATTGTTGTGATGGGTGCAGAAGGAAGATTAAAAAGGTTCTTAGGAGTATTGAAGGTAATTAATTAACAATACTAATTTTGTTTCTTTAATTTCCAAAACAAATTAATAATTGCTAATTTGTGTGTTAAATTGTTTATTGCAGGTGTATTTGGAATAGAAATTGACCCAATGATGCCAAAAGTGATAGTCACAGGAAATGTTGATCCACAAATCTTAATAAAAAAGCTTTGCAAAGCTGGAAAACAAGCACAAGTAACAAAGAGTGAGAAAGTCAAAGACTTTGATGATGATGATGATGAAAACAAAACTAGCAATATTAATAGTAATACTAAAAATAATGAAAACAGTGTTCCTAATTCAAGTGAGACTACTACTAAAAGTGTTGTTGTTCCCACTTCTTCTATCCACAAAACACAAGCCATGCCTATTAATATGCCTAATTTGGTTATAGATTCATCTAATGAGGTTAGAAAACATAATATGATCATTCCTAGCAGAATGGCCCTACTCTGCCAATGGCCCTAGCAGAATTAAAAATCAGTTCAAAGAATGGTTCAAACCAGTTCAAATATCTGAGCAATTAGCTCACAATCTTCCCTCCAAAAAGTGGCAAAACCACCTTAGCATTTTACCCCACTTTCAGCAAAAGACAATTATGCTAAGATTCCCTACAGAACCCATGTGCAAGTGTACCCCACAAGCACGACAACTTGCTAAGATTCCCTAAATTTTTTAACTTTATTAAATAGCAACTAATAGACCACACCTACTTTTATTCTTGATCAACTAACTCACCACCAACCAAAAATATCATATAAAAGGGGTCATTATTCTCTAAGAAAAACCTAGAAATCAAAAGTAGGAGGAGTTGAGATGAACACTTACTGTAATCAGGAGCTGCATCATCCTTGTTCCTCATTCGAAAAGCCATTGCAACCCCCTTCCACCCAGTTTGAAGCCCTCACTCTCTCTTCCTCTCCTCTTCGTCTCCGAGTCGTCTTGGTCTTCTTCTTAGTTTCAGTCTTCTTCTGGTGCGAACGTCTCCTTCTTGTTCTTCTGTTCTCCCCAAACTTCTTCTTCGTATCCCTCTTCTTTTGATTTCTGATTCGTCTTCGTCTTCGTCTCCTTCTTCTTCCTTTTTCTTTTTGATTTTTGATTTTGATTTTCACAGGTACTGTTTTGTTTTATTTTTAAGCTTTGTTGGATGTTTGTTTTAATTTTAAGTTTAGTTTATGTAATTATTTTTTTTTTCAGATAAAAGATTTATTAAATTTCATTTATGATATTTGTTTTAAGTATTTACTATTTATTTTTAAATTTAGTAAATGACATGTCATTGCCACGTTGGCCAATAAATGAATGATCTGTCATTGCCACGTGGGCAAAATTAGGGCTTAACGAGGTCAGACTGACGGTACCTTAAAAATGTAAACGGAAGTGCACTTTGGAGGGTTTTACCACCAAAATATGAGGTTGGATGGTTTTTTGCAAGTAAATTGATAGTTGGGGAGGTTTTGCCGCCAATTACTCTTTTTATATTGTCCTCTTTTATTTTTACCTTCTTTTTTAAAGTCTATCATTTTTACCTCTTTTTTTAAATATTGTACCAATTTTGCCCCTGTCACTTCAAGATACTCTCCATGTGACTCTCTTATGTCAGGGTATTTTGGGTACAATACATATAAAAAGAGGTATGTTTCAATTAAATATAAAATTAGAGGTAAATTTAATCAATTGATTAATAAAAATAGTAGTTTTCAACTTACCCCTAAATGAATTGGGGGTAAGTTAGTAGATGGGCTTGACTAATAGAAAGGGATAATTATATAAGGTACAATTTTTTATAAAAAAAAATATTTTTACGTTTAAAGAATTTTTTTAACATTTTTACGATTTTTCATAGAAACAACAAGAAAACTACATAAAAGTAACATGGAAATGGCATCTAAATAATATCAAACAACAACAAAAATAGCATACATATAACAAAAAATCAACAATAAATTAACAAGATTACAACATAAAAAGACCATCTTTTCTGTAAATAAAATAAAAAAATCGTGAGATATTTAAAATACAGTAAAACCGTATTTTTATAATTTTTTTATTTTTTTGTGTATTTTTGAAATAACACCTAATAGAAAATGTCAATTGGATTGGGCCTACTTATTAACCTAATAAATAAATAAAAAATTGTCTTTTTTTGGGAGCTTTTATGTATGAATCAGATTTTGGGGTCTTGTGTTTATTGAGCCCTAAGCACGGGCTTAGCTGGCCTTAGCCTAGGGTTGGTTTTCTGTATGTGTGTTGCCTCCCACATTATTCATATGTACTACTTTATGAGGCTTATATGTATTAGTCTTAGCTACCAAGTCTTATTCCCATGATAAAATTTTAGAAATTAAATGTTATATTCGATGTGATTAAATTAATCCATCAGATTGGGCCTTGAATTTGACCATTTGGGTGAGCCCTAAGTACGGGCTTAGCTTGCCGTAGCCTAAGATTGAGCTTGTGTATGTGTGTTATCTCCCACATTATCCATCCTTGAGCAATTTGTCATGTTTATAATTATATTAGTTTTAGATACCGAGTCTTAATTCGATAGAGTTTTAATAATTAGAAAAATGTTATATTTAATGCGATTAAATCAATCCAATATATATAATATTTATGTAATTTTCATATGTATGGTGCTTGCAGATTTTAACAAATGGACTATATCCTAGCATTGAGCACAGAGTTGTAGTAAACCCTAAGGAGGAAAGGCTCTCAATTGCTACATTTCTTAATCCAAATTTAAAATATGATATAGGCCCAGCCTCAAGCTTGATCACTCCACAAAATCCTCCCAAATACAAAACAGTTACAAATAAAGAATATGTGAAGGGTACATTTTCCAGTGAACCTGATGGAAAAGCTTATCTTGATATTATGAAATTGTAATTAAGCTTAATTAATTACATGTACTGAAGGACTTGAATCAATAATCAGTTTATTATTAAGATATTTCTTTAATAAAATAATAAATCAAGAGATTGTTCTTGAGGTGGATTTTATCCTTGCTACAAAGGCAAAAGATACATTACTAGTTACTAGTTACTAGTTGCTAGTAAAGTAATAATGCCTTTATTCTTAAAATTATGTAATATGTTATTCATATTAAATAATGTAAACTTTATTAGAAGGCTTTCTTTGATTGGAAGACGATATAATTTTACTTCTTTGAGGGCATAGAGGGTAGTTCATCATATTTATTGATTGCATTCCATTTTCAACTAGCTTGGAACTCCTGTAATTAATAGAAGACAAAGTCACTAAGACCAAAGGAGAAGTTTCTTGATGATGAAATTTATTGGTAATTGTCATATATGAGGCACTCTAATCTTTTATTAATTTATAGAAAATACAAATGAAATAAATGATAGCTAAATAACAAAAGACATGTGATGCATGACAGTAGAAAATTGATTTGTGAATTTATATGAGCTATTATATGTAAACATAAAAAAATTATATCTTATCTATTATATATGTGGTACTAAAATCAAATCTTATCTTTTATATATATGGCACAAAAATAAAATCTTTTTTTTTTAGATTTTATTTTTATATATTAAAGTCATTAATAAAATAGAATAGAATGAAAAATATAAATATACATATATTTTGTTTGGTTATATTATGAAGTATTGGAATGACGTTCTATTATTTTAGTAGAATGATTATTCTATATTTTTAAATAAAATGAATGACAATTATAATGCAAGATAAGAAATAATTTAATAATTTTTTTTATAATTTTTTTATTTATTTTAAATTTGATTCCATTTAATTCTTATTTTTATTCCTATTCATATAATTTTATTCCTCCAATCAATCGTCACCTAAGTATTGATAATATATACTTTTTTTGGTTTCGACAAATGAATACTTTGACAAATATATATATGTATTATATAAAAAGATAAAAATATAAAAAAAAAAATCATGGACAGCTTTATTTTTCAAAAAATAATTTCTTAGCTTTGATTTATTTATAATTTTACAGTCTAAAATTTTTATTTACAAAAATATAATTTTAAAGTTTTAAAATTATAAAAATATAATTTTTTTCAAAAAAAAAAAAAGAAAATAACTTAAATGAGAAATTAACCTCACAATAACTCTAAATAAACTATAACACTCAACCAAAAACACTGATAAAACTAATATATAAAAAAAATTATAAAATAACTAAAAAATAATATCAAATATTTACGTATTTTACGACATAAAAAAAATTCAAACTAAGAAAATAAAAATTTCTCCACATTAACTTATTTTATTATTATTTTTTAAATTTGTAGTCTACTATTTAAAAATCATAAATATATACATTATATATAATTAAATATGATAATATATAATTTTATAATTTGCCCCCTCAAAATAAATCTGTTAACAATTTGCCCCTACTTTTTATTTTTTTTGCCCCCTACTTTTCTATCTACTATTATAGTCAATGATTCCCAACCATACAATAATTTAAAAATAATAAAGATATATATTTAATATATGATTAATTACACATATACATCAAAAAAGAGAATGCCACTTTATTTGTTTGCCATATCAGATTAATTAAAATTATTATAGCTTATGATAGGGGCACCTGTCGTTATTGATTAATTAAATATAAGATTTCATATAATTTATTATAATAATATTTAAAAAATATTACTAATTAATCGCAAAACGATATATTTAAAAAGTACTAAACATTACTATCGTCTAATAGTAATGTTTATTAGAACTTGTAATTTTGCCACTCATAATGTGGCTAGATGAGCGTTTGCTCATCAGGTATTTGGGTCTATCCCGGTTTCAGTTGTACTTAACAATATTCTGTGTAACGACCGAGAGGTCTAATTTATTTGAATCTATGATATAGACGCTTTTCCTCAATAAAAAAAATAGCAATGTTCATTAAAAAAAAAAAAAAAGAATAAATAAAATAAGCATAAGCATGTGCTCCGCATATCCTTCATTGCATCTGCATTAAATATCTATCTATATATAGAAAAATCAATGAATCCTTTTTGAGTAGCTCTAAAAAAAAAAAAAGAATTTTTTTTTGTCTTGTAGTTAAATTGAATACTTTTTTTTTCTTTTTTTATAAAACTCTTTCTTGCTGTTTAGAAAAGAAAAAATATATTTATCAAATTTTAGTTCTTGTATGAAAATTGTGAGACTGACTAATAATTACATTTTTCTTTGTTTTCAATTAATTAATCCTTTTTTTTTCCTTTTTCTTTTCAAACTTCTAAGTTTTATCTCTATATTGTAAAACATAATTACAAGTCAGCTCTAATTTTTTAAAAAATATAAAATCCTTTTTTTTTTATCTCTTTTTCATTTTCTTTTCTTCAATCTAAGTGAAACAGAAAATTCATTACATGTTTCTTTTAATTTTTATGCTTAACAAAATTATTTTTTAATAAATACAATTTTAGTTAAATATAAAATGTTGTTTTTATAATAATTATTATTAGGTATTTATACAAAATAAATTTGTTTTAATATTAAAATCTAATTCTCTTTCATTAAATTAGATTCATTTAAAATTTTTGTTGTAATTTTTTAATAACTAATATTTATTCATATTTAATCAAATTAATTCTTATAATTCCTTACAAAAAAAAATATATTTTGTTTTTATTTTAATTATCTTATACAAAATAAAAAAAAATATTACATTCACACAACTAATTTCTATATATATATATATATATTATTGCCATTGGTCATATCACCTCTTCAAAATCAAAATCACCTAAAACTAATCTCAACTTAATTCATAATGGAGTTTGAAAGTTGCAGTGTGATTGTGCCAAGTGTGCTTGAAATGACAAAAGATCCCAATATGGTAACAGTTCCAAGTAGATACATCCAACTTGAACAAGATCAAGATAATGTAGATCTCAATTCTTCTTCTGATGATTTTCCAGTTATCAACTTCCAAAACTTGTCATTGCCAATCTCTCATAACTCACAACTCTATCAATCTGAGCTCACTAAGCTCCACTTAGCATGCAAGAACTGGGGCTTCTTTCAGGTATTTAATTATAATATTTCGGCGATAAATATACTTAAGTTATTCGTAACATTTATTATAATATTTCAGCGAAAAATATACTTAAGTTTGTATCTAAGTTAAAAGAAGATTTGATAACTTGAGTACGTAATTACGTGTTTAAAACATAATAAGTTAAATGTTTTTGCTGCTAAAAGTATTATAATTTGAAAAGTTAAGTATTTAAATTGTATAAATTATTTATTAATTTTAACTATTTTTGTCGTAAACATCCTTAATATTTATATTGAATTAATTCTTATAATAATAATGATAATTTTTGCAGTTGGTAAATCATAGTGTAAGCAATTCTGTGGTAGAGAAAATGAAGGAAGAAGTAAAAAAATTGTTCGAATTGCCAATAGAGGAGAGGGAAAAGCTATGGCAAAGGCCGGGAGAAGTAGAAGGTTTTGGTCACACTTTTGTTTTTAACGACGAACAAAAAGTTAATTGGAAAGATGACTTATTTCTCTTTATCTTGCCACATGCATTGAGGAACCCTAATTTATTTCCCAAACTCCCTTCTTCATTAAGGTATTACATCTTTAATTAGTTTATGTGATTAATTAATTTCTTGAAAAATAATTTTTTATTTATATTTATATTTATCTTTTAGAATTAATGTATCCTTTTGCACAAAACATTTCAAACACATAAATAGTGCAAAATAATATTGAAAATAATCTCTTTTCAAACCATTAACCATATATATTACTTTTATTACCACTTAATGATAAATGTTTTAATTAATATGAATTTTTTTTTTTTTTTGAAATCATTAATATGAAATTATTTAGGAGATGAATATAACTATCATAAAGATTGCAATAATAATAATAAATAAAATAATAAAAAAAAACTATAGTTGCTTTTTTGTTTCTAGTATATAGGTGCACTAGAGCATATTTAAGGAGATAGCATATAAAGTCAAATTTGATAACAATAAATACTATATAAAATAATTTCAATTTTATCATTAATCATTAATAATATATTTAATATATAATTTTTTAATTAATATTTTTTATAATATTTAATTTAATAATTATTATTAATAATATTTTATTTTTTAATACAAATTTGTACCTTAAAATGGTTTTGTTGTGCTAGATATCCAACTTATTATTATTATTATTATTATTATTATTATTATTATTATTATAACACACACAAATGTGCAGGGAAATTTTGGAAATTTATTCATTAGAATTGGCAAAGCTAGCCAAAAGTATAATCTCCCAAATGGAAAAGGTTCTTGGATTAGAAAACAAAGAAATTTCCAAATTAGTTGAAGATGGAATGCAATCAATAAATATGATCAATTACCCTCCATGCCCTCAACCAGAGAAAGTTATAGGTGTGAAACCTCATTCTGACACTGCAATCCTTACCATTCTCCTTCAAGCCAACCAAGTGGAAGGCCTCCAAGTCAAGAAAGATGACAAGTGGGTCCTTGTGAAGCCTCTCCCAAATGCTTTCATTGTCAATGTAGGAGATATAATAGAGGTAATAATAATCTCTTAACTAACTACTATACTTATTGTTGAAAATAATTGGTTAAATATTATGTTTGGTGTGATTAAAATTTTAAAAAAAATTATAAATTTTATGGGTTTTTATAACTTCTGTGCAAAAATATGATTCTTTTTTTAAAAAATTATTTTATGAGAAAAATTAAAAAATACGAAAAAATTAAACAAGAATAACCAATTACTTTATACTGTTTTTCTTATATTGATAACTTTTTTTTTAAAAAAAAAAAAAAGAATACATAAATTAACTTTTTATTAAAAAAAAAAATCATACTTTTACAGACTCATACCTTAAAACCCGTAAAAATGAAAATATATGTATGAGAAGGCTCGAGCCGGAGAAATTTTTGGCTTAAGAACATTTTAATAAAATAAAGAAAAATGGTTCCATTGTCATTTTTCTTTGTTTTATCAAAATTGGTTAATAAAATGTGAGGAAATTACATTTTATACCTTTTTTATATTGTTCTCTTTTATTTTTACCCTCCTTTCTAAAATCTATCATTTTTACTTTTTTTTTTTAAACATTATACCAATTTTGCCCTTGTCACTTCAAGATACTCTCCATGTGACTCTCTTATGTCAGGGTATTTTGGGTACAATACATATAAAAAGAAGTATGTTTCAATTAAATATAAAATTAGGTAAATTTGATTAATTGATTAATAAAAGTGGTATTTTTCAACTTACCACAATAAATTGAGTGTAAGTTAGTAGGTGGGCTTGACTAATAGAAAATGTCAATTGGATTGGGCCTACTTATTAACCAAATAAATAAATAAAAAATTGTCCTTTTTGGGGAGCTTTTCTGTGTCTTAGGCACGGGCTTAACTGGCCTTATAGGCTAAGGTTGGGCTTCTGTATGTGTGTTGCCTCCTATATTATTCATAGGAATAATTATATAAGACACTATTTTTTTGTAAAATAATTACATTTTTACGTTCAAAGAATATTTTTTTACATTTTTACGGTTTTCTAAAAAAGAACACGAAAACAACATAAAATCAACAAGAAAACTACATAAAAGTAACATAAAAATAACAACAAAAAATAAAATACATATAACAAAAAATTAACATCAAATTAACAAGATTACAACATAAAAAGACTGTATTTTTTGTAAATAAAATAAAAAAAAAATCATAAAAATATTTATAATTCTGTGAAACCATATTTTTGTAATTTTTTTGTTATTTTTATGTTTTTGTGAAATAATCCCTTATTCATATGTACTTTATCAGGTTTATATGTATTAGTCTTAGCTATTAAGTCTTATTCCCATGATAAAATTTTAATAATTAGATCAATATTATATTCGATGTGATTAAATCAATTTAATATATATGAATCAGATTGGGCCTTGGGTTTG